>NC_081517.1:1421358-1544523 GCF_030273125.1 Centropristis striata | reverse complement strand
CCTTCTCTCTCTCTCTCTCTCTCTCTCTCTATATATATATATATATATATATATATATATATATCTGTCCTCTCTCTTTCTCTCACTCTCTCTTTCTGTCCTCTCTGTCTATATATATATATATATATATATATATATCTGTCCTCTCTCTCAATTGGCTTTATTGGCATGACGTAACAATGTATATATTGCCAAAGCAAGCATCAGAAAAAAAGATAACAAGATAAGGAAAGCAATATTTACAATAAATTATTATATTTAAAAGAAAAGAAAAACTAATAACAATAAAAGAAAGCAATATTTACAATCATTGAATTACAATCAACATATAATTTATCCAATCTAACTGTCCCAGCAAAAAAAGAAGAAAAAACAAAATAAAAACAAAACAACAACAACTCTCTCTCTCTCTGTCTGTCTGTTTCTCCAGGTGTGATAGTGTTGCTCTCCCTGGCGTTCCTCATGCCGGCCTTCTACTACATCCCTAAAGCTTCTCTAGCTGCTGTTATTATCTGTGCAGTGGCTCCCATGGCGGATTATCGTGTCGTGGCTAAGATGTGGAGGATTCGCAGTAGGTGTCCACTCAGTTTTTCTTACTGAAGTGTGTTTCTTGTATATTTGTTTAATTGTGGTCTCGTGTGTGCGTCTTCCACAGAACTGGACCTGCTGCCTTTTTTTGTGACGTTCCTGATGAGTTTCTGGCAGGTGCAGTACGGCATTGTAGGAGGTGTAGCTGTATCTGGAGCACTGCTGCTGTACAACATGGCAAGACCCCAGATAAAGGTACTATAATATCCAGAACATTTGTCTTTAATCTTTTGGATTATAAAATAGGTCTAGGTCAGGGGTGTCAAACTCAAATACACAATGGGCCAAAATTTAAAACTTGAATAAAATCGCGGGCCAACATTGAACAAATAAACCTTTTAATATATACCAAACATGTTTTGCTTTAACATTAAATATGGAACCAGCAACGCTTATAAACATACAATATATAACTAAATAGTGCAGACATGCAAAATCAAATTTCAAATAAAAAACACATCAATGTCATTAATTTGTTAAATAAAAAATAAATAAAAATCGTATGCCTGTTTTCTATTTGCATCCTTCTGATTTAAATATCAAAATAAACTTTTTCAACAGGTTAATACATTTAAAAATAAAATAACAATAATAAATCTAGTATTAGCGGTACATGCGCCGTATAATACCAGCGGGTCAGCTTTTATAGTACAATAATAATATAATAATTTGATATTGGCTCGCGGGCCAAATAAAATTACACTGCGGGCCAAATTTGGCCCGCGGGACAGAGTTTGACTCCCAATTAAGTTGGTACAACTAATTTCTTTTTTCAGTGTGGGCGGATAGCGTGAGGAGACGATAGTGACGTGCAACAGAGCAGCATCAGTGCTGCACAGTAACACAATGCTAACAGGCTACACAGTTAGCTCTGTAGCAGTACAGAGCTAACTGTGTAGCAGTATGTGTTCACTTAGCGACCTCTGTTTATTCACAACAAGCACCGGACACTCTGTGCACAATTAGTGATGCCGGTTTGTTTACGATCAGCGATGGACACCATGTGTACAGTTAGCATGCTGGTTTGTTTACAATAAGCAGCGGGTGCTTATACCCGTGGCTTTCATGAGAATGGGTTTATTTGTCCAAACCTTCAATAAAGTTTTTTTTTTTTTAAATCAACAAACTCAGCAAATGTTACATTTGACTGAATAAAAAATATGCATAATACTAATACATGCCCATTAGCAAGATGCAAACATGATATGACCATTGGAAGAAACAGCGCTCCCGGTTTCAATGGTAGAAATGCGGTAATGCTTTCCCGCCTTAAATGGGTTAACTCTTGCTCTTTCTTATTGAACTACATGAGCTCACTAACTGAAGTAGAATAACATGAGGAAGTTTGAGGAAATGTTGGTACTATATAAAAGGCCAAAGTGCTGCTGGAGTGTTGAACATCATGGAATGCTGTTGTATAACGGTGCAGGAGTTACAGATTGTATTTGTGTTCAGGTGTCTGATCACGGCATGCTGCTGATGGAGTTAGGCAGTGGACTCAGCTTTCCTGCCACAGAGTATCTCAGCCACATCATGCACACTCAGGCTCTGCAGGGTAAGGACTCCTTAGATAGAGTGGTGATCTCTGTCTCCTCACTTTCACTCTCTCCTATCATTTACCTTCCTGTTTCCTCCCCCAGCGTCTCCTCCGCGGTCCGTGGTTCTGGACTGCCATCATGTCAGCACCATAGATTACACAGTGATCAGCGAGCTCAGGGACCTGCTGCGGCAGTTCAAACTACGGGAAGTGCAGCTGGTCTTTTCCAGACTGCAGGTACGTTACATTTTTTTTTCCCAAAAGGAACAGCACATTTTGTTTCTTTTCAAAATAAAATGGCTTTTTGTTTGGGGCCAGAATTCAGTTCTTATAACAACATTTTATTTCATTTAATTTATCCTTTATTTATTTCTTGAGGAATCATTGAGGGCAACCCTCATTTACAATGATGTCGAGAGTACAGAGAACACACAATGAAGAACAAACAGCACAGATAAAACACATTAAACATTAACATTAAAAACAGTTGCAGGGAAAGGCAGAGTTATTGGTTATCATAGTTTTAAACTGGCCCATAGTTATAATTGTGTTGAGTTTGAGTGAATGTTGTAAAATGTTCCAGGTAGATGCAGCAGAAAAAGTGAAAGCAGTTTTGCCAAATTCAGTATTTGTCCGGGGAACATTGAGCATTAACCCTCTGGAGTCTCCAGAAGCTCCAAATAATCCAGACTTGTTGCCTCCATCCAGACTAGAAAACAAAGCAGCGTGGAGCCCTACTGTAAAAGACACAAAATGACCAAAAAAAGACACAAAATGATGAAAAACAGACACAAAATGACCAAAAAAAGACACAAAATGACCAAAAAAGACACAAAATGACCAAAAAAAGCACAAATTGACCACACAATTATAAAAAAAGACACAAAATGACCAAAAAAGACACAAAATGACCAAAAAAAGACACAAAATGACCAAAAATAGACACAAAATGACCAAAAAAGGCACACATTGTCTACAATGTTTAATTGTTAAGTGATTTTTGTTTTGTCTTGTGGACCCCAGGAAGACTAGCTCGTCCCACTTTTGGTGACAGCTAATGGGGATCTTTTTAACAATAGACAATAAACAAAAAGTGTTTTTTTCTCCTCTCTTTGTGTCTTCAGCCCTCTGTTCTGGAGGTTCTCCTTGCAGCTGACCTGCAGGGCTTCAGGTATACAGACAGTGTGGAGACGGCGCTGCAGATGGAGTCAGAGGAACTCCTCAGTGAATGACACAAAGACCGTCCAATCAGAGACTGGAGGAGAGACATTTGGAGTTGAACAGAAGCAATGAAGCAACAAGGCTGATCAGGGACGTTTCTGATCTGGAACCATTGAGATGATGAAGTTAAAGTTAAACTACCTCCAACAACTGATTCACTGGCTGTAAGCTGTACGGCTCAACTTGACATTGGAAATCATTGTGGGATTTCCGACATTACAGCACTACATTACCAACATTGGACCAGAATCACAGCACTGCCCTGCTCAGAGTTACCAACCACCTTTAAATGGCTGCTGCTGACAATTACGTTTTTATCATTTTAGGTTTTTATCAGAACTTTTAAAGACACAGAGACTATTTTACACACTTTCAAGACATGATAGTCACATCAATACTGTTTAAGCCTTTTTACACTGGCTCCCAGTATGTTTTGAAATAGATTTTATTACCTTTAACCCAGAAGAACCCATGGTGACACCCGTGTAACAAACACTTTAAATCTTCCAGAATCTCCCATATTCAGCTTTATGCTTCACATTAACTCATTAAATCCCTAAGCGATGTATACTCAACACCCTGGTGTGGTGGTCATGTGACTGTGACAAGAAGTGACTTCTCCAAAATATGAGTGTGACTGGAAACAGAAATGTGAAAAAGTAGCTAATTTTAAAAAGCTTATTTTTTGTTATTAGGCTAACTTTAAACCCATTTAACAATTCTAATCCGTCAATAGGGTGTCCTGTATTGCATTTAACTTATTCTGACCATATTTCTTGCACAAATTAAAGTCACAATTTTGTTATATGTTATGGAGATGAAAAAGAAAAAGGTAAATTTGTGTCTCTGTAAGCAGTAAATGTGTCTAGTTTCTTTCTATGTTAAAATAAGAAATATCAGAAACATAAATACCATAAACGCCCATTGTAACGTTTATGTCACATCACAGATCTTTGACATTTAGGGGTAGAATTTAAAAAAAACCCATCAGAAATGTGTTCTATGTGGTCCACTTATAGAACACATCCTTTAAGGATAACTGGCTCTGGGTTCTTATGGGTTAAGGCTCTTCACGGCCTCTCTCTGTGCTATATCTCTGTCCTCTTAATACTGTACAAGCTGGTACTGTAAGTGCTTTGAGATCTTGGGCTGAGGTATTTTGTCTGTCTAAGAGGCTGAAAACTAACTCTCCTTTAAAACCTGATGATTTTATGTCTCATCTTTTTATTTTGCTGCTTTGTCATGCACTTTACTAAGTGGTTCATGAAAAGCACTCTAATCTAAAAAGATTGGTATTATATTAATACTGTGTTTTATAACATTTGATATGCTTTTGAAGGACATTATGTCTTTTATGAATGAGGAGAGAATGAGGAAAAGTGATAATAGTGAAGTATATATATTTTTACGAACCAAAAACTCCCTCTGTTATGTTGTCCAGGGACCAAATCTGAATTAATACAGTAAGAAAAGGGACAAGGGGTGTGTTAATAATGAACAAAGCTAACACATATGCCACCTGTATTTATAGGTGGCATATGTGTTATGTGTGTTGTTTTATTTATCTATGTTAAAGGAAATGTATGGTGATTGGTTGTTATATTTTTATGTTGGTAAAAAAAAATATTGCCAGAAGTGGCAAAATGTTTTGAAATGATTAATCACAATGACACTGATTTAATAAAATTATCATCCCAAATAACTACATCTATTAAAGTATCTTTACTGAATTAAAAAGTCTAGATTTTTAAGTGTATGTGTGCATGTGTGTTGAAATCACCTGATTAGTCCCAGAACTATCTCCCACAAACTGACGTCATCATGGCAGGTGATTAATCAGCGATCCGGCAGCCTCACTGTCAGAACAGACTGATTTTCTTGCAAGCAGAAGC
The DNA here is from genome assembly GCF_030273125.1 of Centropristis striata. NCBI lineage: Eukaryota > Metazoa > Chordata > Actinopteri > Perciformes > Serranidae > Centropristis > Centropristis striata. The sequence goes on along the minus strand of NC_081517.1, from coordinate 1,539,285 downwards.
CACAGGCTATTTTAAAATAAGCATTAACATTAGCACCTTTCATAGTGCCGTTTCATGCCGGGACATTTACGGCTCTGTAATGTCTAGGGATGCCGGGATCAAACGATCCCACCAATTTTCTGCCTCCAGAGGTAGTCACAGAGGCGGAAAATTGGTGGGACTGTTAGAAGCGGGACCACTATAAACTGGCGATCGGGCCGAATCGGGATATTTGACGTCACATGTGACGTCTAACACACACCTCCCACTAGGTCCGACAGTCATCAAATCACTGTGCGCAGCTCCCACCTCTACCTGTAAACAAACCGGCATGCTAACTGTGCACAGCACCCACCTCTACCTGTAAACAAACCGGCATGCTAACTGTGCACAGCACCCACCTCTACCTGTAAACAAACCGGCATGCTAACTGTGCACAGCACCCACCTCTACCTGTAAACAAACCGGCATGCTAACTGTGCACAGCGCCCACCTCTAACTGTAAACAAACCGGCATGCTAACTGTGCACAGCGCCCGCCTCTAACTGTAAACAACCCGGCATGCTAACTGTGCACAGCACCCACCTCTACCTGTTAACAAACCGGCATGCTAACTGTGCACAGCGACCGCCTCTAACTGTAAACAAACCGGCATGCTAACTGTGCACAGCGCCCGCCTCTAACTGTAAACAAACCGGCATGCTAACTGTGCACAGCACCCACCTCTACCTGTAAACAAACCGGCATGCTAACTGTGCACAGCGCCCACCTCTATCTGTAAACAAACCGGCATGCTAACTGTGCACAGCGCCCATCTCTAACTGTAAACAAACCGGTATGCTAACTGTGCACAACGCCCATCTCTAACTGTAAACAAACCAGCATGCTAACTGTGCACAGCGCCCATCTCTAACTGTAAACAAACCGGCATGCTAACTGTGCACAGCGCCCGCCTCTAACTGTAAACAAACCGGAATGCTAACTGTGCACAGCGCCCGCCTCTAACTGTAAACAAACCGGCATGCTAACTGTGCACAGCGCCCGCCTCTAACTGTAAACAAACCAGCATGCTAATTGTGCACAGCGCCCGCCTCTAACTGTAAACAACCCGGCATGCTAACTGTGCACAGCACCCACCTCTACCTGTTAACAAACCGGCATGCTAACTGTGCACAGCGACCGCCTCTAACTGTAAACAAACCGGCATGCTAACTGTGCACAGCGCCCGCCTCTAACTGTAAACAAACCGGCATGCTAACTGTGCACAGCACCCACCTCTACCTGTAAACAAACCGGCATGCTAACTGTGCACAGCGCCCACCTCTATCTGTAAACAAACCGGCATGCTAACTGTGCACAGCGCCCATCTCTAACTGTAAACAAACCGGTATGCTAACTGTGCACAACGCCCATCTCTAACTGTAAACAAACCAGCATGCTAACTGTGCACAGCGCCCATCTCTAACTGTAAACAAACCGGCATGCTAACTGTGCACAGCGCCCGCCTCTAACTGTAAACAAACCGGAATGCTAACTGTGCACAGCGCCCGCCTCTAACTGTAAACAAACCGGCATGCTAACTGTGCACAGCGCCCGCCTCTAACTGTAAACAAACCAGCATGCTAATTGTGCACAGCGCCCGCCTCTAACTGTAAACAAACCGGCATGCTAACTGTGCACAGCGCCCGCCTCTAACTGTAAACAAACCAGCATGCTAACTGTGCACAGTGTCTGGTGCTTGTTGTAAACAAACGGAGGTCGCTAACTGAATACTGCTGCAGCACATACACACTGTGCTGCTACAGAGCTAACTGTAGCCTATTAGCATTGTGCTACTGCGCAGCACTGCTGCTGCTCTATCGTCTCCTCCCACTATCCTCCCACCTCGTTGCGCGACGCCAGACTGCACTATGAAAGGGCAGAATATCACGCCTTTGCGGGATCACTATGAACGCTCTAAGGCAAAAAGCCGTCACAGACCTTTCTGGCAATATAGCGGGATATTTGCGGGACCGCACTATGAAAGGGGCTATTGAGTAACAACCACTCTAATGTGAAATCTATTCAAAAGAAGGACATTCATACCATCTTTGTTTCTGTTGTTAAACACTGAAACATGATCGTTTCCGAGAGGCATGGAAGCTTTTCAGACATAAATCAGTCTTTTTAAAAGAATAAAGGACTTGGAATTTAAGTGTTGTGTACTAAAAACACCTTGTATAAGTACTTGTACAACACCTAGTGTTCTAGTGTTTGTTGATCATAACGTCCAGCACTTCAGAGGGCCACAGGCTAGGTTTCTTTCATGTTCAGTGTTTGTGCAGTTTGGGCCAGCTGAATTCTTAATCGATCATCCTGACCTGGTAATCCATCAGCTGTGTCCACCTTCAGTGATCATTAACCAGGCTGTTGCATCATTTGGAAAGGTTCCTCAGAGACCAGCTCTCTGTGATAACCTGTGTTTGTCCTAAATGCACCTCTTGAACACCTGAATCTAAGTCTTTGACAGCAATTTTTTCCCCATTAAATTTGTATTGCCAAAAACATAACCATATACATTGAATGACACATTCTATAGACACATACAAGCAATTACACCTCAACCACCCCCCTTCAGCTTAGATATCAAGTACTCCCATATCAATATTGTTTGTGACTGAGCATTATTTACTCTTGCTGACAACAGTTTCGTATAAGATATATTCAAGAATGTCCGTAGCCAGTGAGTATCACAAACGTCATGAAGGGATTTCCAGCGCTGGGCAACAATCTTTTTGGCTGCAGTGAAAGAAAGGAATCATCGTTTAAAAGGTGCACAGCAGGGTCCATAGGGAATTGAACTCCTGTTAAATCAGTAATACTTTCGGTCACCTTTCTCCATAATCTAGATACCTATGACATAACATGTAAAACAGAGCCATATGGATCCGGGACGAATCCCACTTGATGTCTTATTCTTGGTGTAACATATGCCCTATGGCAGAATTTTGTCTTTGACAGCAATTTTGAATCTCACCAGAACTTACTTACTTACAGGAACTGGCTTCAGTGACTGAAGTTCAATACATATATAATATAGGTGATAACAACTAAGCAAAGCTAGTTAGGGGATTTCTAAATATTTTTCTTTTCACACATTGTGTTGCTCACATTGGCTGAATTTAAGGGAAAATGCGAAACACACACCACGTCCAATATTACTCTAATGTCACCATGTCTTGTTTTCTTTACTTTAGGTTTTAAGTATTTGACATCTTATCAGTGAAGTGTTGAGGGAATGTACTCAGTACACCCTGAGAAGTACACAAACATAATGTGCTCTGTGTGAACAGTGTGACTGAAAGTTGTTATGAAGAAAGACTTTTTATAATGAGTTTAGAAATATGATAAGCTAAAAAAAAACAAAGAAACAAGTGTATGGTTGAACTCAATGTTCTCTTTGGTTTTCAGTCTCGGCTGTTGACACAAGGTGGCAGTTGGGCTCGTCGATGTTGGAATGTGCACACTTGTGAAGACCAAGAGGTCTCCATTATGTTTCTACACTGTCCTGAGATTGATTGTGGTACCATTCAATGTATAGGCCCAAGGCCCCATTTGCCAGTTCTGTTTGAATTTGATCATAAATTTGTGCTATTGCTTAATAAGTTACTCTCTTGATGCTGTATGAATCAGGCCTGTCAATCACCCATTTATGGTTTCCAGTAACTATTACTTCATAGGTACTTTGAATACACAAACAGGCCTATAAATTCCTACACTCTCACTCGCTGGAAACTTTCCAACACAGTCTCTCTCTGAGGTAAGTACAAAGACCGGCAGGGACATGTTTTTGTTTTTTTTAGCAGAATCATTTAAAAATAATTAAAGACATCTCTTTTGTCTTTTTCAGCAGGTTCTTGTTGTAGAAGTGGTCTATAATGGGGGTGCCTGGGAGTTTGTTATTGCTCCTTATTTTGCAGGTTTCTACAAGAAGCACTTCAGGTAAACTCTCTCATGTCTTGGGTTAGACTTGGCAAATAGCATCTTTTGCATATGTGTCCGCCCTGGGTTGTTGCCTTTCTTTCCCCGTTAAGTTCGAAGTACAGAGGTTGTCGTAAGACTGTAAAGCCCTTCGAGGCCAATTTGTGATCTATGACAAAACATTTAATTTGGCCCTATTATTGTCACACAATCCCTGTGATTAACTGGGGCAATATTATTCTTACATTTATTTAAATATTAATATTATGCCCTATTATGTCATCCCGTCTCTCTCTCTGCCTTTCCTGTCCTATCTTTAGTTGTCCGAGCAATTAAAAAGGCAAAAATGCCTTTTCATCAAAATAGGGCTTAGTCTTTGGTGACTAAGACTGCTTTACAGAATTTGTCTTTTTTCACACCAAATGCTTTATTTTGTAGAAACTTAGGAGCACATCTCTAGTGAACACATTAAAATTGTCTCTTTTGCTTACTTCTTTGTGAAGACAGTTTTTACAGATCTGTAAATTAAATCAAATTATTAATTAGTTGATAAAAGCATGGTGTGTGTTAGGCGACTAAGATGTTCATTAGTTAAAGGCAGCCCTGGCAATCACACACTTGTACCTGCGGATAGGTAGGATAGCTCAACGCCGGTTATCATGAATCACAAAAAAAAAAAGTACAGTTTTGTCAATTGCATGTAAGATTTTTTTTTCTCCGTTTTATCTAGAAAGTGTCTGAAACAGCAGGCGTATAACTCTCCTCGTATGTTTCACAGGGACACTCGTCACCAGCTGTGATTCATGTCACGATGAAGCCAGCTGCCTGGAGTCACGAGAAAGAGGCGACACTTCTCATGTGCCGCTCTCTTGTGTCTGTAAAGACGGCTTTGTTGGCGACGGTCTCACCTGTTACAATACAGAACTCTGCAGGGACTCCTCTTGCTGTAGTCGAGGGTACCACTGGTCACCAGACAGGGGCTGTGTGGACACTGACGAGTGCTCCCTCCCAGACTCACCATGCACTTCACCTCAGGTTTGCCAGAACACCCCAGGCTCCTTCGAATGCCTGGAGCCTTCCTCCAGGACCAGGTCGGGCCCCTCTTCTCAATCTGTCCAGTTCACCTGTGGACACACTGTTTGTCCTGTAGGCATGGACTGCATCAGCAGTAATGAGACTCGCTGTGCTGACCCCTGTGAGCACTACACAGTGCTGGATGATGACTGGCGTTCAGTGAACAACACATCGATTCAGATAATATACTGTGACAGAGATATTAACTGGAGAGGCTGGTATCGCCTGGTTCTGGGGCAAAACAGTGCTCATATTCCAGAGCATTGTGTTGGTGAAAACAGGTGTGGAACACATGCGCCAATGTGGATAACAGAACCTCATCCCACACACATGGGTGAAATTGTAAATCGCACTGTGTGTAATGGCTGGCTTGGCTACTGCTGTTACTTTCCGTCACACACCATTCATGTAAAGCTCTGCTATGGAAACTTTTATGTCTACAAACTTGTGGAGCCATCAACATGTCATCTGGCATACTGTGCAGGTATAAAAACATCTTTCTGCTGTAACAACAAATTAAATGTTCTTATCTAATCCATTCATTTAAGTGATTAAGAATAGTCAAAACACTTTTGTCCTCTTGTTCTTAAATTCAATTTAAAATGTATGAACATATAAAATCTTTTTTTGCAAGCAGAGTCAAACGGAACAGGCCCTGCAGTTTTGCCAACCACACCTGATCCTCCACCTCAGTACACCACCGCTCAGGCATCCAACACAACGACAGCAGGCAACAGCACCGTGTTACCACCAACACATGCTCCTCCACCTCAGTACACCACCGCTCAGACAGCTTCCACAACAACAGCAGACAACAGCACAGCAGTTGAGGGGCAGGTCCGTCTGGCCAATGGAGGAAACAGCTCCTGCTCTGGCAGAGTAGAGATCTTCCACCGTGGACAGTGGGGGACGGTGTGTGACGATTCCTGGGACCTGGTTGATGCTCAGGTGGTGTGCAGACAGCTGGGCTGTGGCAGGGTCCTGTCAGCACCACCCCGTGCACGCTTTGGACAGGGCAGAGGGCCCATCTGGCTGGATGATGTCACATGCACAGGCAGCGAATCAGAGCTCAGCCAGTGTCGCCACAGAGGGTTTGGATCTCACAACTGTAATCACTATGAGGATGCTGGTGTCGTCTGCGAAGGTGAATACATTTTTGTACAGCTAAAGGCAATAACATCTCTCTGTGTAACATCCTGTCTAATATGTAAAGATATCATGGTCTTTATGGAGTCCATCTTTCATCTGTGTCTCATAACAACTATATTATGTGTCATGTTTTTCTGTTAGCTGCTTCACCAGTGAGGCTGGTCAACTCTGACAACCGCTGCTCCGGCAGAGTGGAGGTCTTCCATGATGGACGGTGGGGGACAGTGTGTGACGATTCCTGGGACCTGAGGGATGCCAAGGTGGTGTGTAGACAGCTGGGCTGTGGCACTGCTCGTTCAGCACCACAAAATGCAGCTTTTGGAGCGGGCAGTGGACCCATCTGGCTGGATAATGTCAGTTGTTTTGGAAATGAACCATCAATAACAGACTGCAGACATCAAGGGTTTGGGGTCCACAACTGTCGTCACCATGAAGATGCCAGCGTTGTTTGTGAATGTAGGTGTTAGTCATAGTATAGTTAAAATGATATAGTGATGTAATGATTCATGGAGGTTCTCATAGTGATCTCATCTGGTATGTTGTATTTAATATCTTTGTAATTCCACACGTTTATTTGGTAAACTTCTATCTCTTTCTTCAGTTCAGCACCCTCCACTCCAGCCTTCTCAGCTTATTTGTGGCCGTGATAAAATCCAGGTGGGTCTGGAGTTGGCTCATTTTACATCCTCCGGTTTGAGCCCCTACTCTGGCAACTTTGCATCCCGCAACTGCTCCTGGGTCAGAGTGCGTGACGATGTGGTGTGGTATGAAGTGGAGGCCATGGCAGGTGCCTGTGGAAACACACTGAGGGTAAAAACTTGACCCCCTTTTTTAAAAAGAATTTCTCTAAATATCGTCATGGTGGTGCTAATCCCACATCCACTCAAGCTGATATAATCATTCAACTCACTAATTATTGAATCATCTGCTGTCTTTTAGACCAACAGCACACATGCAATCTACTCCAACAGTTTATTTATCTACCCAATAAGCAACACGTCCTTCAACGTTCCCGTGAGTCTTCCCTTCTCCTGTGTGTATCCTCTGGACACAGACACCAGCCTGAATGTGGCCCTCAGACCAATCCTGGCGTAAGTAACCTTTTATTGAATGTGACTTGTTGTAAAATAACAAAGCTCCTATGTGAAATTATTGTTATGTGAGCACAGCACACATTTAAGCAATTAACTCTGATAGGATCACATGACTCCTCCAAGAATGGCCACCTTAACGCGGTGGAGGAGTTTGTGTGATCCAGTGATCCTGCAAGCGTTGCTGTCGGAGCTCCTGGTAGGGTCTCCCGAGGCAAAGTGGTGCCAGGGGAGGGGCCAGACTAAGAGCAATTCAAAGACCCTCATGAAGCGGGAACACGGTCATCAGAGTACCTCACCTGGCATGGGTAAACCAGGGCCCCCTCCTGGAGCCAGACCCGGGAGGTGAGCACACAGGCAAGTGTCTGGTGGCCAGACCAGCTCAGCCCGAAAAAAATCACCACCCGCAGAGTTAGGCTTAAGGGTCGGGTGCAGAATGAGTCGGGTGGCAGGCAAAGGTACCTGGGCGTGCTGACCCCCGGCTCCAGCGGCTAGCTGGCGGCGAAGGAGCCCGAGCTTGTACGGGAGGTGGAGTGTTACCGACTAGAAAAAGTTGGGCTCACCTCCACGCATAGCATGGGCTTTGGAACCAAACTCCTGGAGAGAGACTGGACTCTCTCCTTTTCCGGAGTTTCCCAGGGTGAGAGGCGCCGGGCGGGTGTGGGGATACTCACAAGCCCCCGGCTGAGCGCCAAGCAAGAGGGTCACCGCCTTGCGGCTGCAAGTCGTGAGGAGAAGGTCTCTGACTGTTGTCTGTGCTTATGCACCAAACAGCAGTTTGGAGTACCTGGCCTGCTTGGAGTCTCTGGGTGGTGTCCTGGAAGGAGTACGCTCACGTGGGTAACGATGACGGTACCTGGAGGGGGTGATTTGGAGGAACGGCCTGCCCAATCTAAACCCGAGTGGTGTTTTGTTATTGGACTTTTGTGCTCGTCACGGATTGTCCATAACAAACACCATGTTCGAACATAGAGTTGCTCATAAGTGTACTTGGTACCAGAGCACTCTAGGCCAAAGATCGACGATCAATTTTATTATCGTATCGTCAGATCTGCAGCTGCATGTTTTGGACACTCGTATGAAGAGAAGAGCAGAGCTGTCAGCTGATCACCACCTGGTGGTGAGGTGGATCAGGTGGTGGGGGAGGCTGCTGGACACACCTGGCAAATCCAAACATGCAGTGAGGGTGAACTAGGAACGTTTAGCGGAGGCCCCTGTCTGCAGGGTCTTCAACCTTCTACCTCTGGTAGAATTTCCCCAGCATCCGAGGTGAGGCTGGGAACATGGAGTCCGAATGGACCATGTTCAAAGCCTCAATTGTTGATGTGGCTGGTAGGATCTGTGGCCTGAAGGCCATCGGTGCCTGTCGTGGCGGCAACCCAAGAACCCGCAGCGGTGAGGAAGGCCGTCAAGCTGAAGAAGGAGGCCTTTCGGGCTTGCCTGGCCGAGGGGTCTCTGGAAACATCGGGCAGGTAACGTTCAGCCAAAAGGGCTGCAGCTGCGGCTGTCACTGAACCAAAAACTCGGGTATGGGAGGAATTCGGGGGGGCCATGGAGGAGGATAGGAACAGTGGTGCAGGCGTTGAACCAGACCGTCATGGTGAAGAAGGAGCTGCTCCTTAGCGTCGAAAGGAGCCAGCTGAGGTGGTTTAGGCATATGGTAAGGATGCCTCCCGGTCGCCTCCCGTTAGAGGAGTTCCGGGCACGTCCAACTGGTAGGAGGCCCCGGGGAAGACCCAGAACAGGAGGGGTTATATCTCTCACTAATTCTCTAATTTAGCCATTAGAGCTGTAACCGTTAGCCAACTTATCAACCAGTTGAGCAACGGAGAATTCATCTATTTATAAATTTCATTCACATTGTTTAATTCATCAAACGTGAAAAGAAAAAGGTTTACCAGGTGTTTAGAGTGCATGAAGAACTTAAACTCACCTTGAAGAAAGCTTTAATGATTTAGTTGTATTTAGAACATGGGCTGGTGTGGTTCCCCCTCTTGTGGGCAAAATGAGTAGTAATCTAGTAATCACAGTAGAGAAAGGACTCACTTCATTAATCACCAGAAATTTTTTCACACTTGCCTCTCAAGGTCTCCCTAAACACACAGAAAAAGGTTAATAAAGGAATATGTCAATAACAGGATCAAGAAAATAACTTGGCAAAAAGACTTGGTCATAACAATCATGTTCTTGACAGGCTTGAAGGTGGCATTGAAGGCTCAGGTGCCAGAGCCGAAGCCTCCATGTCTCTGTTCCGCAACTCCAACTACATCGAGACTTATCCAGCCGGCCGGGTCACCCTGCCAGTGGGCTCGCCGTTGTATGTGGGCGTCTCTGTGGAGGAGACTGATCCAAGCTTTGCAGTTGTTCTGGAGGACTGCTACGCCAGTCACTCATCAACTCCTGACAACTTCATGCAATACCCTCTCATCAGGAACAAGTAAGTTTCCCTCTTGATCCTCTGCTTAATTTAGTATAACAGAAAAGGGATAAGGTTTATCGATGTGTAATTGTAGCAGGCAGCGTTCTGCTCTCACACTGGGTTGTGTTGTGTTGAAATAATTGAGACGTAGTTGAGTATCTGTGGGGTTTATTCTTCACAGGAAAAATGGAAAAAAAACACAGGAGTTACTGGGGATTTCCACCGGGCGCGTTACATCAGCAGCACGTCTCCTCCGCGGTTTTGCTGCGTCTTCTGCCCGGCTTCAATTCACACCGGGCGCGTTACAGCAGCGTCACGTCAGCTTAGCGAGCCGGTCGTATACACGCGAGATAACGAGATCACGCGATAATCCTGACCATACGGGAGACCGCAAGATCCCGTGATAAACTCTAAACTCTAACAGTCTATGGATAAACTGTAAAGTAAACAACAACAACAACCAAAAGCTTACTTTGCTTCTCTGACGTGAAAAATCTGTTGATCTGACCATCTATCCTTATAAAAACAATATGTTATGTCATAAATGATTGTATGATGTTCCACTTCAACAATCAGTCTCTTGTCGTCCGTGTCGCCGATCCTCTGAGACCTTTTGATTGATTGATTGATTGATTGATTGATTGCTGATCTGGTGCCCCGGTCATAACATAATGTTGATGTGAAGTAGTTTTAGGCTGCATGAACTGCGTATTGTGTTTTATTTTGAAAGGGGCGGAAGTGTTTTACGCTGATTCTGAGTCGGACTTCCTGTCTGGTGCGATCTGCTCTGTTGAGATTTACGCGATTTGGCAGTGTCTCGCGGAGAAATAGAAGTCCTACCTAAAGCCTGATTTCCACCGGGCACGTTACTGCAGTGTCACGTCAGCGTCGCGTATGCCGTTGCAAATAGGTAACACTCTAATCAATGAGAGCATTTCCACCGGGCGCGTATCGTAACGTTACAGCAGCATCACGTCAGCGTCTCTACGCGAGCATTAGGTAGGACTTCTATTTCTCCGCGAGACGCTGCCAAATCGCGTGAATCTCAACAGAGCAGATCGCACCAGACAGGAAGTCCGAAAACACTTCCGCCCCTTTCAAAATAAAACACAATACGCAGTTCATGCAGCCTAAAACTACTTCACATCAACATTATGTTATGACCAGGGGACCAGATCAGCAATCAATCAATCAATCAATCAAAGGGTCTCAGAGGATCGGCGACACGGACGACAAGAGACTGATTGTTGAAGTGGAACATCATACAATCATTTATGACATAAGATATTGTTTTTATAAGGAGAGATGGTCAGATCAACATATCTTTCACCTCAGAGAAGCAAAGTAAGTTGGTTTTTGTTGTTGTTGTTTACTTTATACACACAGTTTATCCATAGACTGTATAAATAGAGTTTAGAGTTTATCACGGGATCTTGCGGTCTCCCGTATGGTCAGGATTATCGCGTGATCTCATTATCTCGCGTGTATACGGCCGGCTCGCTAAGCTGACGTGACGCTGCTGTAACGCGTCCGGTGGACATCCCAGCCACTCTCCACCCTCCACAAGAAAAATAAAATTAAAATCACATAAACCACAATAAAACTATAAATGACACGAGATCACAAAATTTCAAATCAGCATAAAAGAGAGAGAAATAAAAAAAAAACGTTTCAACTAGCATAATGCTTAGTTAGCTAACTCTGAATGCATAACTAGATTTAAAGTTAAATTTATAAATTGTAAGTCATTGTAAGCTTGACCAACAGATTCATAAGCTTCTTACATAACATTATATATCAACATTTTGTGGTTTTGAATGGAAAAAATAGTGAAAATAAATAGAGAGAAAGAGAGAGCGCTTTATCTTATGACTCACCCACTTTGAGCACACGTGGCTCTTTGACGTTAGGTGGTGTAACGCCAAAACGATTCCCCAGAGGAACAAAAGGCATGAATTGATAACCACCTTGGGAACTTTTTTACAGGCAGAAAATAATTCTATTTTTGGGGAGGTTCACAACACACACAAAAAATATTTTGTTTAGGGAAAACAAATAAACAAAATTAAATAAAAAAATTAGGTAACGCTTTACAATAACCAACTAAGTAATGTTTATAGATGGTTTATAGACCAATTATTAACCATTTACAAAGTGCTATACATATTTAATCTTTAAATGGTTTCAACCAATTTCTTTAAGGTATATGAATCATTTCAAAATCATTTACATACTTAATATGGTGTTCAAAATGTTATAATGAGTGCATCTAAAACCATTAATAAACTATTAATTATAATTTAATTGTTTGTCAATGGTAAATTAATTGGTAACACTTTACAATAACCAACTAAGTGATGTTTATAGATGGTTTATAGACCAATTATTAACCATTTACAAAGTGCTATACATATTTAATCTTTAAATGGTTTCAGCCAATTTCTTAAAGGTATATGAATCATTTCAAAATCATTTACATACTTAATATGGTGTTAAAAATGTTATAATGAGTGCAACTAAAACCATTAATAAACTATTAATTATAATTTAATTGTTTGTCAATGGTAAATGAATTATAAACTTACATTAATATAACATCTATTAGCCATTTATAAATGATTTAGTTAGTTAAACATTAATAAATTATGTATTTACCATTCTAAATGGCCTATAAACAGTTTATAAATGATGATTAAACATTAATTAACTATCTGTTTACCATTTATAAATGATCAAATCAAATCAAATCAAATAGTCTTTATTGTCATTATATAGTTCACTATACAACGAAATTGAAAGTGCCACTACATAAGGTGCATAGTTATGACAATCATAACACAAAACAACATGAGTAAAAACATTTAAAAAATACCGAGCTAAACAAGGACAAAAACAAGAACAAGGACATGTGATGTAATAAATAAGTATAAAAATAAATAAATGGCTACTTAAAATGCTATAATTTATACATGAGGTAAATTGAGTGTTTTGCACATATCAATTGTATTGCACATGTCCGTTTTATTGCACCTTTTAATTAATTTATCCTGTGTGGGTGTTGAGAGTTCTGAGTGTTAAGAGTTGTGACAGCCCAGGGGAAGAAGCTGTTTTTCATCCTGCTAGTTCTGCATTTAAGGCTTCTGTACCTCCTCCTATCTGTTTACCATTTATAAATGATGGTTATTGTAAAGTGTTACCAAAAATTGACCTGGCTACATAATGGTCCTGATGACGGCTCCATCCTCTCCGCCAGGTGTCCCGCTGACCGCCGACAGGTGTCAGTGACTGAGAGCGGCTCGTCCCTCCGGGCTCGTTTCTCTGCCCTGTTCTTCCTGCTTCAAAACGAATACAGAGACGTTTACCTTCATTGCAGCCTCAGCCTGTGTGACCGGAGGAGCTCCTCTTGTGCTACAGTAAGTCACACATTTCACTTCAACACCAATCTATAATCAATGCCAATAAACACTGAGTTTTAACCCTCTATGGTATGAATTATGATGCCAGTTAGGAAGTTTTGGGGGTTTGTGGCCTGTTGCCATGTGTGGAAATTATAAGCAAATAAGACATGCAAAGTTCACTATAATAGAAGACTACGGCCTACAGGGCTAAGTAATAGCCTGAACTTTACTTTACTGCAAACAACATCAAATATATCTTTGTTAAATTGTAAAGATCAAAACAAAATTATGATGAATGTAATGCTTTTGAACATTATATATATACCTAAACACACACTCCCAATATCTCATGCTGCCATGCTGATTCCATAATGGTTCATTGTTCCCTCGAGGCAACATAGCAATTTTCCATAATGGTACGCTGTTGCCTCAGGGCAACAGTTGCATTTTAACAAGTTTCCAACATTTAATTAGAAAATACATTGCATGAAACTATCGAAAATATTTACTCACCTATTAGTAGGAATTTTTTTTTTCCAGATGGAAAAAGGCCAAAAATTATGTTTTGAGTGCTTTTTTGTGGTGCAAAATGGCAAAGCTGTTTACTTTGGAAAAGTCTGCAGAAACGGGTTTCAATATGGCCTCCTGGAGGTCATGTGACAAATTAAACCATTGCTATTGGTTCCCTATACTCTTCTCTCTTTTTAAAGTATAGCACCATTAAAAAAGATGCATTGTAGAAATTTGGGTATGTTGTCCGAGGGCAACACTGTACCATAGAGGGTTAATGGTATTTTTTCTACCCTCTCCCATCGTGTAGCCTTGCAGAAGTAGGACCTCTCGCTCTGTTTCCAACTCTGATCCTCTGACAACCCTCACCGTTGGACCAATCATTTGTGAGTATGAGTCACTGTTTGGTCTCAGGGCTGAACACAATTAACTATATGGAATTAACTAGAGAGTGAACAAATTGCAGCAGGAATGCTGGATACTTAATAGCTGATACTATGCTGCCATGTTGGGAGCAATGTGTGAGAAGATATTGTAGGAAGTAGGAATAGTTTGAAAAGTGGGGTTATTGTAATTGTAATTAATATGAATGTAATGAAAAGTTGAATAATGCCAATAATGAATACAAAATGTGGAATATCTTTCATGTTAATTGATGAGCTGATGTTTCACTGCCATGGTCGCTTATAGGGGTAAGATTGAAGTAGTAGAAAAAAAGTGCTCAATTGTGGTTGAGGAGAACTGGTTTTAAAACACAATAGTCGTATGTGAAGATATAGGTCACAAACACAGCTTAAGGGCTATACACCAGTCGGAAATAGAGGCAGTTGTCTAAAAGTGCGGATTTATGGTTGAGGAGAACTGGTGATAAAACACCATAGTAGTATGTAGAGACAGAGATCCCAAAAACAGCTTGACAGCAGAAATAGAGACAAAAAAAAAAGATGGAAATCAAGTCGGCTGCCCAAAAGTGGTGAGTCATGGTTGTGGAGAACTGGTGAATGTTTTTTAAACAAAGTTTCTAAGATGAAAAATGTGGAAGGAGAAAATAATCAAAAGTATGCAGCGGAAAAATAATATTAATAAAGAATGCTTCCAGCATTCCCACCAATAATCATGTTTTTTTCTTTCTTTCCTATTTATTTTCAGGGGACAAGTCACCTGAGTGAGCTGGTTACATGAGGACATAATACGAACATATTCCACATTGTGATATGATTTTGTTTCAAGATTTTTTTTATTCATAAAACATCAGAGTACAAAAACTGGTGTTACATTGTAAAACAAAAAAAACTTGAATATGCATATGCATGGATTATTCTTTTCAACCAATGATTATCCACATTATAGTCTAAACTGTACGACAAATATGTATGTATGCAGTATAATATAATTTGTCTTTTTAATCACAACTCTGTAACTTGATGTTGGAATATGCAGTAGTTACCAAATAAAGTGAAAAATTGCAACATTGACTTTGGTCCAGACTGAAATGCCAATGTGTGTTTTTAATAATCAAATAACATAAATCAGTCAGACAGTCACATCAGGCACCAGAGAGTCTTTGAACACAGACAGGAGTACAGGAGCATCTCAATACATTAGAATATGATGGAAAAGTCCATTTCCAGTAGTTCAAGTCAAATAGCACCAACCAAGTATTGAGTCATATAGATGGACATACTTTTCAGAGGCCAACATTTCCATATTTAACATACTTTTTAAAATTGGTCTTTTGAAATATTCAAATATTTTGAGACACTGAATTTTAGGTCTTCATTAAATGTAAGCCATAATCATTATAATTAGAAGAAATTAAATCAATTAAGACATGAAAGGTTTCATTCTGTGTGTAATGGATCTATATGTGTTATTTCCACTTTTTGAATTGAATTACTCACATAAATAAACTTTCTATGATATTGAACTCTCATTATTTTGCTGCTCAAATGCGTTTAATGGGTTTAATTACACAACACACATAGCCATTATGGCAAGTTGTGTCTATTTATGACTAAGATCAAAACACCCACAAAGTCCAGTGTTTATCTGTCATGACATGTTCTGTTCTTAACATTTGGTTTCGATTTTTTGACATCTCATTAGTGAAAATGTTCTGAACTAATAAACTAAAATACATTCTGAAAAGTACAAAAAATAATATGCTTTCTTAGCAATATTCTGCCTGTGTGACTCAAAGTATTTGAGTAAGACTTTTTGTTTGAATGATGCCCAACTCTTCGTGGTTCTTCAAGTGTTTGAATTGCTTTCTGGCATACTTTCAATAATATGTAGAGCAGACTATTGCATGTGTACTTAATGACATAGTATTGTAAAAATATATAATTTATCAGCACTCTTGTCTTGTAATAGGTCAACTATTTACTTTGGAATTGTGAAACATTATAGAGGTAGTTAATATTACAGAAATAAATTACAGGAAGGGCAACAGGGATTCCAGTAAATAATGATAAGAAGTGACTCATGATTATTATGCAAACTCAATCAATTTAATTGAGAAGGTAAGGTGAAGGTCATCACCTCTAGTGTAATGTTTTCCATTTGTGTTCTCTGCAGTCCAAGAGAGCTGCTCCACATTTCAAAGAAACCTGTTTGATTAAAAACCCAAAACTTTTCAAAGCCAGACAGTTAAAGGAGAGAGGTCCAACACACACTTGCTTTACAGTAATACTTAGATGAGAGGGACAGAGCTGCTTAGATTGATGCATGATGATGTGTTGAAACTCACCTGAAATCAAGAAACTCTTCAATGGTTGGTATCGTTTGAAATCTGGACTTTTATTTGACAAAATTATAATAATAATTTATGAAATGTATGCCAGTTGCATCTGCTCAGTCAAACTGAATGTAAATAAAAATGTGAAATGCCACTAAAAGCTCTTAAAAAGGTAGGTAAGTGGACCTTGAATAAAGATAAAAAACCTTTTAAAACCCTCTAGAGTAACCAAGTTATGTCACAAATCAGATTTTGGATTCAAAAACGGACAAAATAGCCCCAAAATTGTCAAAACCCACAAAGGGTTAAAGTCAGAAACAAATGTGATATTGTCTCTGGTATTTCGGTCACTGTTGTTGACGAAAGGTGGATTTAGATGGACAAGTTAGTCGATATATTAACGATGGAATGGGTGAACTTATCAAGACCAGGAAGTGTCCATTATTTTTCAACTCTCACCTGAGATTGATTGTGGTCCCATAAAACATATTGACTCTGGACTTTCTTTGTGTGCCAGTGCTGTTTGAATTTTATCTTAATTTTGTTTTATACTGATTAATAAGTAACTCTTCTGATGTCATATGAATCAGGGCGGGCAATGAATACAAACACGGGCCTATAAATACTCACTCGCTGGGAGATTTTCACTTAAAACGTTTTCACCCACCTCTGGATTCCAACACAGTCTCTCTCTGAGGTACGTACAAAGACTGGCAGGGTCAGGAGTTTTTTTTCACTGGAGCATCATTTAAAAATATGGATTTAAGAAATCTCTTTTGACTTTTTCAACAGGTTTTTGTCGTGGAAGTGCTCCATAATGGGGGTGCCCGGGAGTTTGTTATTGCTCCTAATTTTACAGGTTTCTACAGAAATCATTTCAGGTAAACTCTCTCATATATTGTCATTGTAGATGAGACATTATGTCATATGGACATATAAATAGATTTTTGGAGTTTTTTTTTGTCTTTTTGTGTCACATATTAGTGCGAAATTGAAAGGACTCTAATTAAATCATATATCATATATATTAAAATATAAAGTAATGTTTACTTCTAGATTAAGGATAAAACATGTTATTGTTTAAATATGTTTAAATATGATACTTGGTATTTGCAGTACTGAGAGACCACTTAAAACCTCACATTCAACTGTATTAATTTTGTCCTTGCAACTGTATAAAAACTCAATCAATAGTGGTAATATTGTACAATTCTACTGGGGCCTCTCTGTAGTAGAATTTGTTTGCTAACCACAAATGTTTTGTTAATTTTTGACAGTTGCATGAAATAGCTTTATTAGGGCCTCGGGGCAATCGCACCGACTGCACTACTGTTATACTGTGGATTTTTTCTTATTCCTCTTCCGGACGATTTTCGTCCTGCTACTAGTCCTACAACTTAAAGAGTTGCAGGACAAATTATATATCAAAACGTGCGGTTTGATCGGGATCTGTGTGCTATTACTTTTCTCTACAGAATATGAATGAAAACTGCTCAAAATTTTGCATTGAAATGAATGGGATGGCCGACAAAAAATGAGCGAAAAAGAACAATAATTGGAGATATTTAAACGTCTACTTCTCCGGCATAATTTCACCTAGAGACTCCATTTAAACTTTAAACAGTAGACACAAGTCTTGTGTATCGGTGTATTAATCCACGTTTCGATAGATCATATAGTTTTTTATCAATCCCTGTTCAATGACCATGATCATTTTTGGAGAAATTCTGAGATTAAAATGGGTGTGTATTGCACGGAATGTTCGTGTCAGAGTTTGTGATGTCATCGCTCAGAGTGTAGAGGGAGAGGTAAAACTGTCAAAAAATAAATTTGAAAACTGCGCTCCAGGCCGCAAATTCCACTCTACAGAAATAATTTATACATAGAAACGTAGGAAGATTTGTCTTCTCACTCACAATCCTCTGGTAAAGCTGTCAGAGTTATAGTTTGGGCGTACGACGCAGAGATGCTGCACCAACACCACCAACAGCCTCATTGGCTCCCATATTAAAAACGCAGGAAGATTTCTGAAGAAGGGAAATTTAACATTTTTTTTAGATCGCTCTAACAAAGCTATTTTTTAATTTTTCTTAAAAAAAAACATATGTAGACGTTCAGGAAGAACTCAGGATGCTCAAAGTAAAGTCGGATCAATGATAGGTATTATGGTTTTGCCAAAATTGCTTTCTGTTCAAGGCCAAAAATTGCAGTCCACCTCTGGCTGCTGTCATTCTTTCATTAACAGGTGTTGGCACTTAATTCTGTTGATTGCTTTGATCTGATTGCCTTTGATCTTTGATGTGATTACAGTTACAGATGATACACACACACACACACATGCACTAAAGTGTGCACACTCCTCACACATGCATACACATGCGTCATACACGCACACACAGGTAACTTTATGTGATTTTAATTACACACACACACACACACACACAAAGGTAACTTTATGCGATTTTCGCTACACACACACACAAATGCGTGCAAGCGCGCACACTCCTCCAGATACATGTTTCTCTCTCACACACACACACACACACACACACACATTTTGAGGTTAAAGGGCATAGTTTGAAATCTCTGAAGAATCTCATCATAGTGTACACACACACATAGTGTTTTCACTGTTTTTTTAGAAAATTGACAAAAACAAAAAGGCGTATAACTCTCCTCGTATGTTTCACAGGGACACTCGTCACCAGCTGTGATTCATGTCACGATGAAGCCAGCTGCCTGGAGTCACGAGAAAGAGGCGACACTTTTCATATGCCACTCTCTTGTGTCTGTAAAGACGGCTTTGTCGGCGACGGTCTCACCTGTTACAATACAGAACTCTGCAGGGACTCCTCTTGCTGTAGTCGAGGGTACCACTGGTCACCAGACAGGGGCTGTGTGGACACTGACGAGTGCTCCCTCCCAGACTCACCATGCACTTCACCTCAGGTTTGCCAGAACACCCCAGGCTCCTTCGAATGCCTGGAGCCTTCCTCCAGGACCAGGTCGGGCCCCTCTTCTCAATCTGTCCAGTTCACCTGTGGACACACTGTTTGTCCTGTAGGCATGGACTGCATCAGCAGTAATGGGACTCGCTGTGCTGACCCCTGTGAGCACTACACAGTGCTGGATGATGACTGGCGTTCAGTGAACAACACATCGAATGAGATCTTACACTGTGACAGAGATACTAACTGGAGAGGCTGGTATCGCCTGGTTTTGGGGCAAAACAGTGCTCATATTCCAGAGCATTGTGTTGATTATAACAGGTGTGGAACACATGCACCAATGTGGATAAAAGAACCTCATCCCACACACACGGGTGAAATTGTAAATCGCACTGTGTGTAATAGCTGGCTTGGCTACTGCTGTTATTTTCAGTCACACACCATTCATGTAAAGCTCTGCTATGGAAACTTTTATGTCTACAAACTTGTGGCGCCATCAACATGTGAACTTGCATACTGTGCAGGTATAAAAACATCTTTCTGCTGTAACAACAAATTAAATGTTCTTATCTAATCCATTAATTTAAGTGTTAATGACTAGTCAAAACACTTTTGTCCTCTTGTTGTAAAATTCAATTTAAAATGTATGAACATAAAAAATCTCACTGTTCTTTTGTTGTTGTTTTTTGCAAGCAGAGTCGAACGGAACAGGCCCTGCAGTTTTGCCAACCACACCTGATCCTCCACCTCAGTACACCACCGCTCAGACATCCAACACAACAACAGCAGACAACAGCACAGCAGTTGAGGGGCAGGTCCGTCTGGCCAATGGAGGAAACAGCTCCTGCTCTGGCAGAGTAGAGATCTTCCACCGTGGACAGTGGGGGACGGTGTGTGACGATTCCTGGGACCTGGTTGATGCTCAGGTGGTGTGCAGACAGCTGGGCTGTGGCAGGGTCCTGTCAGCACCACAAGGTGCACGCTTTGGAGCGGGCAGAGGGCCCATCTGGCTGGATGATGTCACATGCACAGGCAGCGAATCAGAGCTCAGCCAGTGTCGCCACAGTGGGGTTGGAACTCACAACTGTAATCACAATGAGGATGCTGGTGTCGTCTGCGAAGGTAAGTACAGATTTGTACAGCTAAAGGCAATAACGTCTCTCTGTGTATCATCCTGTCTAATGTGTAAAGTTATCATGGTCATTATGGAGTCCATCTTTCATCTGTGTCTCATAACAACTATATTATGTGTCATGTTTTTCTGTTAGCTGCTTCACCAGTGAGGCTGGTCAACTCTGACAACCGCTGCTCGGGCAGAGTGGAGGTCTTCCATGATGGACAGTGGGGGACAGTGTGTGATGATTCCTGGGGCCTGAATGATGCTCAGGTGGTGTGTAGACAGCTGGGCTGTGGCACTGCTCGTTCAGCACCACAAAATGCAGCTTTTGGAGTGGGCAGTGGACCCATCTGGCTGGACGATGTCAATTGTTTTGGAAATGAACCATCAATAACAGACTGCAGACATCCAGGGTTTGGGGTCCACGACTGTCGTCATGTTGAAGATGCCAGCGTCATCTGTGACGGTAAATGTTTCTACATCCTTTACATACACTACATGTTCTATTGATCACATTGAAAGGTGGAGTCAGTGATTCTGGAGGAAGATTATGGACAATTTCACTCAATACCCAAATAAATACAACCCAACCGTCAGTGCTCCGACAGAAACTCACTACTCCAAATTCATAAACTTGATGTTATTAAAGTTTCATTACCATCATGGTGTAAGTAAGGAAGCCTGATGAGTGAAAGTTCATATTAAATATGTCGTATTACATTCAAGCCACTATATAAGTCAGCCTATTAAGAGCTGACTGATCACATTTGGGCATCATATTGTTTATCGTGCTTTTGTTGTGCTCATCGTTAATAAGTAAGTAAATTATTTGTTTGCATGCCTGTTTTATGGGCTACAGAGATGATTATCTGAATATGGTAGCATGTGTTTATTATTTTGAATAAGCCACACAACCTCCACCAGCAACACCAAGGTTAACAATACATATTTGATATTTTGATATAACTGTAACATATAAAGTTACGTAAAGTCAAGCAGAAAATAACTTACACTAAACTGATGAGTTCATGATGACGTCGATAGATAACTAATGTTAGCGTTAGCCGGAATGTTTACATTAAGCTTTTTACAGCTAGCTGCTAGCTAGCTAACATATGACTGGGTGAGGCTTTGCTGCTCCACTAACGTCAACTGTGTTACATGGTGATTCATGAATTCTAGCTAACAATACAAACAAATACAATAATGGTACAAAAACAACAACAACAAAACTGTGGGGAAGATGCAAAAGCCTGAATGTAATCATTTCAACTAATGCTAGTGTCTCTTTGCTAATATCATTAGCATAGTCTGCAAATTCATGTCAGTACAAGTTTTTTATTGCTTAACGCTACATTACATAACTTTATAAGTGACAGTTATAGATGAATATTAAGGTGGCATTGTTTACAATGGTGTATTTGACTGAGTTCATGTGGTATGCAAAGTAATGAACTCAAGATATCCGTAATCTGATCGTCTCTGGTGAACATGATTTCCCTTTCAAAGTTCACAAAGCTTGGGACCACAAGAGGTCCAACGGAGGAGATGGGCCCAAGCCTCGAGCTCCACTAGACCCTTTTCAGATTTACCGTCCCACTCACCAGAGGTGTGGGGTCAAGTAGACTTGAGACCTCTGACTGCCTCTCTTAGTATACGTCTATGGTCTTTCCCTTGTCCAGTGCACAAGCACAAACACGCCCTGTTACTAACTGGTTTGAAGAGTGTTGTGTTGCTTGGTCAGAGCCACTGGACCATGAGGAGATGAATTTGACAAAGAGTGAACTGGATCAGAACTGCGGACACCAACTTTAATTGCTATAATAGAGCACAAAAACTCTAACGTACAATGAAATATGTCTTTGTGTTAAGAACCTAATTAGAGTTTTGTGCCCAATGATAACATAATCAGATATATCTTGTGAGTTCATGGAGGCTTTTCTTTTAGTTCAACCAGGACTCAACAGCACCGTGTTACCACCAACACATGCTCCTCCACCTCAGTACACCACCGCTCAGACATCCAACACAACGACAGCAGACAACAGCACAGCAGTTGAGGGGCAGGTCCGTCTGGCCAATGGAAAAAACAGCTCCTGCTCTGGCAGAGTAGAGATCTTCCACCATGGACAGTGGGGGACGGTGTGTGACGATTCCTGGGACCTGGTTGATGCTCAGGTGGTGTGCAGACAGCTGGGCTGTGGCAGGGTCCTGTCAGCACCACAAGGTGCACGCTTTGGACAGGGCAGAGGGCCCATCTGGCTGGATGATGTCACATGCACAGGCAGCGAATCAGAGCTCAGCCAGTGTCGCCACAGCGGGGTTGGAACTCACAACTGTAATCACAATGAGGATGCTGGTGTCGTCTGCGAAGGTAAGTACAGATTTGTACATCTAAAGGCAATAACGTCTCTCTGTGTAACATCCTGTCTAATGTGTAAAGATATCATGGTCTTTATGGAGTCCATCTTTCATCTGTGTCTCATAACAACTATATTATTTGTCATGTTTTTCTGTTAGCTGCTTCACCAGTGAGGTTGGTCAACTCTGACAACCGTTGCTCGGGCAGAGTGGAGGTCTTCCATGATGGACAGTGGGGGACAGTGTGTGATGATTCCTGGGGCCTGAATGATGCTCAGGTGGTGTGTAGACAGCTGGGCTGTGGCACTGCTCGTTCAGCACCACAAAATGCAGCTTTTGGAGTGGGCCGTGGACCCATCTGGCTGGACGATGTCAATTGTTTTGGAAATGAACCATCAATAACAGACTGCAGACATCCAGGGTTTGGGGTCCACGACTGTCGTCATGTTGAAGATGCCAGCGTCATCTGTGACGGTAAATGTTTCTACATCCTTTACATACACTACATGTTCTATTGATCACATTGAAAGGTGGAGTCAGTGATTCTGGAGGAAGATTATGGACAATTTCACTCAATACCCAAATAAATACAACCCAACCGTCAGTGCTCCGACAGAAACTCACTACTCCAAATTCATAAACTTGATGTTATTAAAGTTTCATTACCATCATGGTGTAAGTAAGGAAGCCTGATGAGTGAAAGTTCATATTAAATATGTCGTATTACATTCAAGCCACTATATAAGTCAGCCTATTAAGAGCTGACTGATCACATTTGGGCAACATATTGTTTATCGTGCTTTTGTTGTGCTCATCGTTAATAAGTAAGTAAATTATTTGTTTGCATGCCTGTTTTATGGGCTACAGAGATGATTATCTGAATATGGTAGCATGTGTTTATTATTTTGAATAAGCCACACAACCTCCACCAGCAACACCAAGGTTAACAATACATATTTGATATTTTGATATAACTGTAACATATAAAGTTACGTAAAGTCAAGCAGAAAATAACTTACACTAAACTGATGAGTTCATGATGACGTCGATAGATAACTAATGTTAGCGTTAGCCGGAATGTTTACATTAAGCTTTTTACAGCTAGCTGCTAGCTAGCTAACATATGACTGGGTGAGGCTTTGCTGCTCCACTAACGTCAATTGTGTTACATGGTGATTCATGAATTCTAGCTAACAATACAAACAGATACAATAATGGTACAAAAACAACAACAACAAAACTGTGGGGAAGATGCAAAAGCCTGAATGTAATCATTTCAACTAATGCTAGTGTCTCTTTGCTAATATCATTAGCATAGTCTGCAAATTCATGTCAGTACAAGTGTTTTATTGCTTAACGCTACATTACCTAACTTTATAAGTGACAGTTATAGATGAATATTAAGGTGGCATTGTTTACAATGGTGTATTTGACTGAGTTCATGTGGTATGCAAACTAATGAACTCAAGATATCCGTAATATGATCGTCTCTGGTGAACATGATTTCACTTTCAAAGTTCACAAAGCTTGGGACCACAAGAGGTCCAACGGAGGAGATGGGCCCGAGCCTCGAGCTCCACAGCTAGACCCTTTTCAGATTTACTGTCCCACTCACCAGAGGTGTGGGATCAAGTAGACTTGAGACCTCTGACTGCCTCTCTTAGTATACGTCTATGGTCTTTCCCTTGTCCAGTGCACAAGCACAAACACGCCCTGTTACTAACTGGTTTGAAGAGTGTTGTGTTGCTTGGTCAGAGCCACTGGACCATGAGGAGATGAATTTGACAAAGAGTGAACTGGATCAGAACTGCGGACACCAACTTTAATTGCTATAATAGAGCACAAAAACTCTAACGTACAATGAAATATGTCTTTGTGTTAAGAACCTAATTAGAGTTTTGTGCCCAATGATAACATAATCAGATATATCTTGTGAGTTCATGGAGGCTTTTCTTTTAGTTCAACCAGGACTCAACAGCACCGTGTTACCACCAACACATGCTCCTCCACCTCAGTACACCACCGCTCAGACATCCAACACAACGACAGCAGACAACAGCACAGCAGTTGAGGGGCAGGTCCGTCTGGCCAATGGAAAAAACAGCTCCTGCTCTGGCAGAGTAGAGATCTTCCACCATGGACAGTGGGGGACGGTGTGTGACGATTCCTGGGACCTGGTTGATGCTCAGGTGGTGTGCAGACAGCTGGGCTGTGGCAGGGTCCTGTCAGCACCACCCCGTGCACCCTTTGGAGCCGGCAGAGGGCCCATCTGGCTGGATGATGTCACATGCACAGGCAGCGAATCAGAGCTCAGCCAGTGTCGCCACAGCGGGGTTGGAACTCACAACTGTAATCACAATGAGGATGCTGGTGTCGTCTGCGAAGGTAAGTACAGATTTGTACAGCTAAAGGCAATAACGTCTCTCTGTGTAACATCCTGTCTAATGTGTAAAGATATCATGGTCTTTATGGAGTCCATCTTTCATCTGTGTCTCATAACAACTATATTATGTGTCATGTTTTTCTGTTAGCTGCTTCACCAGTGAGGCTGGTCAACTCTGACAACCGCTGCTCGGGCAGAGTGGAGGTCTTCCATGATGGACAGTGGGGGACAGTGTGTGATGATTCCTGGGGCCTGGATGATGCTCAGGTGGTGTGTAGACAGCTGGGCTGTGGCACTGCTCGTTCAGCACCACAAAATGCAGCTTTTGGAGTGGGCAGTGGACCCATCTGGCTGGACGATGTCAATTGTTTTGGAAATGAACCATCAATAACAGACTGCAGACATCCAGGGTTTGGGGTCCACGACTGTCGTCATGTTGAAGATGCCAGCGTCATCTGTGATGGTAAATGTTTCTACATCCTTTACATACACTACATGTCTTATTGATCACATTGAAAGGTGGAGTCAGTGATTCTGGAGGAAGATTATGGACAATTTAACTCAATACCCAAATGTTACGTCCACTGACCGAACCCAGCCAGCAGACACCAATCAGAAAATTAGACAAAGTCAAAGGTGATATGAACAATGATGATTTATTTTACAAAAAACACTGAAAGACACACTAAGGTGGGGGAGGATGAGACAAGTGATTATGCCAAAACAAAGTTGAAACAAATATAACAAAACAAGGCCTATCTAACCTAGCTGTGAAGAAAAAAACAAACAAACAAAAGGCCTAACTAACTTATCTACAAAAAGACTTTCAAAACAATACAGGGGTGGCACAACCAATAACCTAATGGAGTAACAGAAAATAACCTACGTGATGCAAAAATGTACAGGGTACCCCAAACTTACCTAGTCCCAACCTCCCACCACACAAACCAATTTTCTTAATCAAAGCCAGCAAATGCATTGGAAAACCAAGAGAGAATGAAGGCCCAAGATGTCCTCCATTTAAAAGGGTCTCTTTCATTGTGATTGGCCAGCTGGGGATGCAGGGAGCCAATAGACAGCACAGCCTGGTTCCACAGGTAGCAGCTCATTAGTAATCACCTGCAGGTTGTCATCCCAATCACTGACAGGAATCACCTGAAAACAGGAAAAGGAGGGAGGAGAAATACAAAAACACACACATTGCTGCCTGACACGTAACACCAAATAAATACAACCCAACCGTCAGTTCTCCGACAGAAACTCACTACTCCAAATTCATACACTAACATACTTGATGTTATTTGAGTTTCATTACCATCATGGTGTAAGTAAGGAAGCCTGATTAGTGAATGTTCATATTAAAATGTTGTATTACATTCAAGCCACTATATACTGTAAGTCAGCCTATTAAGAGCTGACTGGTCACATTTGGGCAACATATTGTTTATCATGCTTTTGTTGTGCTCATCATTAGTAAGTAAGTAAATATTTGTTTAGATGCCTGTTTTATGGGCTACAGAGATGATTATCTGGATATGGTAGCATGTGTTCATTATTTTGAATACGCCACACAACCTCCACCAGCAACACCAAGGTTAACAATGCAACTTTAATATTTTGATATAACTGTAACTTATAAAGTTAGGTAACGTAAAGTCAAGCAGAAAATAACTTATACTAAACTGATGAGTTCATGATGACGTCGATAGATAACTAATGTTAGCGTTAGCCGGAATGTTTACATTAAGCTTTTTACAGCTAGCTGCTAGCTAGCTAACATATGACTGGGTGAGGCTTTGCTGCTCCACTAACGTCAACTGTGTTACATGGTGATTCATGAATTCTAGCTAACAATACAAACAAATACAATAATGGTACAAAACAACAACAACAAAACTGTGGGGAAGATGCAAAAAGCTTAATGTAATCATTTCAACTAATGCTAGTGTCTCTTTGCTAATGGCATTAGCATACTCTGCAAATTCATGTCAGTACAAGTGTTTTATTGCTTAACGCTACATTACCTAACTTTATAAGTGACAGTTATAGATGAATATTAAGGTTGCATTGTTTACAATGGTGTATTTGATTGAGTTCATGTGGTATGCAAACTAATGAACTCAAGATATCCGCAATCTGATCGTCTCTGGTGAACATGATTTCACTTTCAAAGTTCACAAAGCTTGGGACCACAAGAGGTCCAACGGAGGAGATGGGCCCAAGCCTCGAGCTCCACAGCTAGACCCTTTTCAGCTTTACTGTCCCACTCACCAGAGGTGTGGGATCAAGTAGACTTGAGACCTCTGACTGCCTCTCTTAGTATACGTCTATGGTCTTTCCCTTGTCCAGTGCACAAGCACAAACACGCCCTGTTACTAACTGGTTTGAAGAGTGTTGTGTTGCTTGGTCAGAGCCACTGGACCATGAGGAGATGAATTTGACAAAGAGTGAACTGGATCAGAACTGCGGACACCAACTTTAATTGCTATAATAGAGCACAAAAACTCTAACGTACAATGAAATATGTCTTTGTGTTAAGAACCTAATTAGAGTTTTGTGCCCAATGATAACATAATCAGATATATCTTGTGAGTTCATGGAGACTTTTCTTTTAGTTCAACCAGGACTCAACAGCACCGTGTTACCACCAACACATGCTCCTCCACCTCAGTACACCACCGCTCAGACATCCAACACAACAACAGCAGACAACAGCACAACAGTTGAGGGGCAGGTCCGTCTGGCCAATGGAGGAAACAGCTCCTGCTCTGGCAGAGTAGAGATCTTCCACCGTGGACAGTGGGGGACGGTGTGTGACGATTCCTGGGACCTGGTTGATGCTCAGGTGGTGTGCAGACAGCTGGGCTGTGGCAGGGTCCTGTCAGCACCACAAGGTGCACGCTTTGGACAGGGCAGAGGGCCCATCTGGCTGGATGATGTCACATGCACAGGCAGCGAATCAGAGCTCAGCCAGTGTCGCCACAGCGGGGTTGGAACTCACAACTGTAATCACAATGAGGATGCTGGTGTCGTCTGCGAAGGTAAGTACAGATTTGTACAACTAAAGGCAATAACGTCTCTCTGTGTAACATCCTGTCTAATGTGTAAAGATATCATGGTCTTTATGGAGTCCATCTTTCATCTGTGTCTCATAACAACTATATTATGTGTCATGTTTTTCTGTTAGCTGCTTCACCAGTGAGGCTGGTCAACTCTGACAACCGCTGCTCGGGCAGAGTGGAGGTCTTCCATGATGGACAGTGGGGAACAGTGTGTGATGATTCCTGGGGCCTGGATGATGCCAAGGTGGTGTGTAGACAGCTGGGCTGTGGCACTGCTCGTTCAGCACCACAAAATGCAGCTTTTGGAGTGGGCCGTGGACCCATCTGGCTGGACGATGTCAATTGTTTTGGAAATGAACCATCAATAACAAACTGCAGACATCCAGGGTTTGGGGTCCACGACTGTCGTCATGTTGAAGATGCCAGCGTCATCTGTGACGGTAAATGTTTCTACATCCTTTACATACACTACATGTTCTATTGATCACATTGAAAGGTGGAGTCAGTGATTCTGGAGGAAGATTATGGACAATTTCACTCAATACCCAAATAAATACAACCCAACCGTCAGTGCTCCGACAGAAACTCACTACTCCAAATTCATAAACTTGATGTTATTAAAGTTTCATTACCATCATGGTGTAATAAGTAAGGAAGCCTGATGAGTGAAAGTTCATATTAAATATGTCGTATTACATTCAAGCCACTGTATAAGTCAGCCTATTAAGAGCTGACTGATCACATTTGGGCAACATATTGTTTATCTTGCTTTTGTTGTGCTCATCATTAATAAGTAAGTAAATTAGTTGTTTAGATGCCTGTTTTATGGGCTACAGAGATGATTGTCTGGATATGGTAGCATGTGTTCATTATTTTGAATAAGCCACACAACCTCCACCAGCAACACCAAGGTTAACAATACAACTTTAATATTTTGATATAACTGTAACTTATAAAGTTAGGTAACGTAAAGTCAAGCAGAAAATAACTTACACTAAACTGATGAGTTCATGATGATGTCGATAGATAACTAATGTTAGCGTTAGCCGGAATGTTTACATTAAGCTTTTTACAGCTAGCTAACATATGACTGGGTGAGGCTTTGCTGCTCCACGATTCATGAATTCTAGCTAACAATACAAACAAATACAATAATGGTACAAAAACAACAACAACAAAACTGTGGGGAAGATGCAAAAAGCTTAATGTAATCATTTCAACTAATGCTAGTGTCTCTGCTAATAGCATTAGCATAGTCTGCAAATTCATGTCAGTACAAGTTTTTTATAGCTTAACGCTACATTACCTAACTTTATAAGTGACAGTTATAGAGAAATATTAAGGTTGCATTGTTTACAATGGTGTATGTGATTGAGTTCATGTGGTATGCAAATGAATGAACTCAAGATATCCGTAATCTGATCGTCTCTGGTGAACATGATTTCACTTTCAAAGTTCACAAAGCTTGGGACCACAAGAGGTCCAACGGAGGAGATGGGCCCAAGCCTCGAGCTCCACTAGACCCTTTTCAGATTTACCGTCCCACTCACCAGAGGTGTGGGGTCAAGTAGACTTGAGACCTCTGACTGCCTCTCTTAGTATACGTCTATGGTCTTTCCCTTGTCCAGTGCACAAGCACAAACACGCCCTGTTACTAACTGGTTTGAAGAGTGTTGTGTTGCTTGGTCAGAGCCACTGGACCATGAGGAGATGAATTTGACAAAGAGTAAACTGGATCAGAACTGCGGAGACCAACTTTAATTACTATAATAGAGCACAAAAAGTCTAACGTACAATGAAATATGTCTTTGTGTTAAGAACCTATAGAGTTTTGTGCCCAATGATAACATAATCAGATATATCTTGTGAGTTCATGGAGGCTTTTCTTTTAGTTCAACCAGGACTCAACAGCACCGTGTTACCACCAACACATGCTCCTCCACCTCAGTACACCACCGCTCAGACATCCAACACAACGACAGCAGACAACAGCACAGCAGTTGAGGGGCAGGTCCGTCTGGCCAATGGAAAAAACAGCTCCTGCTCTGGCAGAGTAGAGATCTTCCACCGTGGACAGTGGGGGACGGTGTGTGACGATTCCTGGGACCTGGTTGATGCTCAGGTGGTGTGCAGACAGCTGGGCTGTGGCAGGGTCCTGTCAGCACCACAAGGTGCACGCTTTGGACAGGGCAGAGGGCCCATCTGGCTGGATGATGTCACATGCACAGGCAGCGAATCAGAGCTCAGCCAGTGTCGCCACAGCGGGGTTGGAACTCACAACTGTAATCACAATGAGGATGCTGGTGTCGTCTGCGAAGGTGAATACATTTTTGTACAGCTAAAGGCAATAACGTCTCTCTGTGTAACATCCTGTCTAATGTGTAAAGATATCATGGTCTTTATGGAGTCCATCTTTCATCTGTGTCTCATAACAACTTTATTATGTGTCATGTTTTTCTGTTAGCTGCTTCACCAGTGAGGCTGGTCAACTCTGACAACCGCTGCTCGGGCAGAGTGGAGATCTTCCATAAAGGACAGTGGGGGACAGTGTGTGATGATTCCTGGGGCTTGGATGATGCTCAGGTGGTGTGTAGACAGCTGGGCTGTGGCACTGCTCGTTCAGCACCACAAAATGCAGCTTTTGGAGTGGGCAGTGGACCCATCTGGCTGGATAATGTCAATTGTTTTGGAAATGAACCATCAATAACAGACTGCAGACATCCAGGGTTTGGGGTCCACGACTGTCGTCATGTTGAAGATGCCAGCGTCATCTGTAGCGGTAAATGTTTCTACATCCTTTACATACACTACATGTTCTATTGATCACATTGAAAAGTGGAGTCAGTGATTCTGGAGGAAGATTATGGACAATTTAACTCAATACCCAAATAAATACACCTTAACCGTCAGTGCTCCGACAGAAACTCACTACTCCAAATTCATAAACCTGATCTTATTTAAGTTCCATTACTATCATGGTGTAGCTCTGTTTGTTGTGCATGAGGACATGGAAGAGGGTGAGTAGCTGTTAGAAGTAGAGGGAAAGGCAGATGTATCTGCTGTGGAGTTAAACACATTAGCATATGCAAGATTTACCAATCGCGCCCCACAGCAGAGCTCCAGGGTTGGGGCCACCTCTGGAGTTAAGAGTAATGATCACACCTATGGTTAATAAAGTAGCTTACTGTACTTTTATTCATATTTAATACATTGTATTACATCCATGCCACTGTATAAGTAGGCCAATTAATAGCTGCCTTATCACTTTTGAGCTACATATTGTTTGTTATGCTTTTGTCATGCTTATTAGTCATTAATGCTCATAGCAGTGCAGGCTGTTGTTGTCTTGTAAGTTCACAGAGATTTTTCTTTTAGTTCAACCAGGACTCAACAGCACTGTGTTCCCACCAACACATGCTCCTCCACCTCAGTACACCACCGCTCAGACATCTACCACAACAACAGCAGACAACAGCACAGCAGTTGAGGGGCAGGTCCGTCTGGCCAATGGAGGAAACAGCTCCTGCTCTGGCAGAGTAGAGATCTTCCACCGTGGACAGTGGGGGACGGTGTGTGACGATTCCTGGGACCTGGTTGATGCTCAGGTGGTGTGCAGGCAGCTGGGCTGTGGCAGGGTCCTGTCAGCACCACACCGTGCACGCTTTGGACAGGGCAGAGGGCCCATCTGGCTGGATGATGTCACATGCACAGGCAGCGAATCAGAGCTCAGCCAGTGTTACCACAGAGGGTTTGGAACTCACAACTGTAATCACAATGAGGATGCTGGTGTCGTCTGCGAAGGTAAGTACAGATTTGTACAGCTAAAGGCAATAACGTCTCTCTGTGTAACATCCTGTCTAATGTGTAAAGATATCATGGTCTTTATGGAGTCCATCTTTCATCTGTGTCTCATAACAACTATATTATGTGTCATGTTTTTCTGTTAGCTGCTTCACCAGTGAGGCTGGTCAACTCTGACAACCGCTGCTCGGGCAGAGTGGAGGTCTTCCATAAAGGACAGTGGGGGACAGTGTGTGATGATGGCTGGGACCTGAAGGATGCCAAGGTGGTGTGTAGACAGCTGGGCTGTGGCACTGCTCGTTCAGCACCACAAAATGCAGCTTTTGGAGCGGGCAGTGGACCCATCTGGCTGGACGATGTCAGTTGTTTTGGAAATGAACCATCAATAACAGACTGCAGACATCCAGGGTTTGGGGTCCACAACTGTGGTCACCATGAAGATGCCAGCGTTGTTTGTGAATGTAGGTGTTAGGCATTATACAATTCAAATAACATAGTGATGTAATGGAGGTTCTACTGTTGATTTAACGTCACCATTCTCTAACACTTATATTTTGTGACTTTCTATCTTTTTCTTTAGTTCAGCCTACTCAGCTCATTTGTGGCCGTGATAAAATCCAGGTGGGTCTGGGTTTGGCTGACCTTACATCCATTGGTTTTAACCCCTTTTCTGGCAACCTGGCAGCCCACAACTGCTCCTGGGTCAGAGTGCGTGACGATGTGGTGTGGTATGAAGTGGCGGCCATGACAGGTGCCTGTGGAAACACACTGAGGGTAAAGACTTCTAACTATTTCTCTAAACATGGTCATGTTGCTGCTAATTCCACATCCACTCAAGCTGATATAACCATTCAACTCACTAATTATTGAATCATCTGCTGTCTTTTAGACCAACAGCACACATGCAGTCTACTCCAACAGTTTATTTATCTACCCAATAAGCAACACGTCCTTCAACATTCCCGTGAGTCTTCCCTTCTCCTGCGGGTATCCTCTGGACACAGACACCAGCCTGAATGTGGCCCTCAGACCAGTCCTGGCGTAAGTAACCTTTTATTGAACGTGACCTGTTGCTATCAGCCATCCAGCTGATTTATAGTTAAAGGATGTGTTTATGTTCTTACCTACTGTTTGTATATGATTTGACTTTAGGAGGTCATATTGTAACATTCAGGCCGACACAGCGAACTAAAGTTACCACTAAACAAAAAATGACGGAGCGACCGCAGTCATAAAAGTAGAAAGGCTAGAGGTTTTTGATTGCAATAAAATGTTTATTTACAAATAAGGGCGATCCCGAAACCACAGCATGTACGAAAGAAAAGAAAATGCCTCAATCTAGGCTGTCCCTACAGCTACGCCATGGTCCCCACACTGAATAGTCTTTGTTAAAACAATCCTCCAGGGGTCACAGTCTTAGCTCAGCAACAAGTCACAGTTCACCTTCAGAAAAATATATTCCCCAACGAAAAAAGGTAATCCACAAGAGGAAAAAAGAAAAAGGTAATCCACCAAAAATATAATCCACAAAAGGAAATGAAATCAGAAGGCTGCACTCCAACCAGGGAAATGTCTTACGGTGTGTTCAGACCGGACGCGTAGCGAATTTTCGCAGGGTGACCTCACTCACCCTCCTCCAGGCAAGATCTTTATGGTTCCGGTTGCGGTAGGAGGGTGATGATGTGTCAAAAAGCTCGGGAAGCCCACAGACCGCAACAATAAGTTTCTCCTCCATTTTTCCGGAATAGGCGGGTTCCCGGGATGCATGATGTCACTGTCGTCCAGAATCTCAACGCTGATAGGCTGTCCCGACACAGCGTCACGCGAATATTTTGCCAAAGTTGAATTTATTGAACTCACACGAATTTGCGTTGTTTCATTCGCGCCGCGACATTCGCGTCAATCACGGCATTCGCGTCGCGCGAAACCCGCGATTCGCGCCGCCTGCAAACATTTGCGTCTATTCGCGTGTTTGCATTGACTTTGTATGTAATCTTGTCGCGCGAAATATTCGATACGCGTCCGGTCTGAACACACCGTTAGTCCAGTCTCAGAAGAAAAACAAAAAGAAGGGAGAGGGCCTTCACTCCCCAAAGGGAAGAGGCTTTCAGCCACTCAGCCCTGCGGCTAGCAACTATGTGTCCACTCACAGGATTCACATATTAATTGGGTGGCGATGTCACAATATGAAGATAACAAGACAAAGAAGAAAAAACTCATACTTACTTAACCCTTTGATGCACAACATGTGTCTAAAGTGACCCGACTGAGTTTTTAATTTTCTATATCTTTGCAATAAATTAATTTCATCATTCAGTATTCCAGGTTTTCCTCAATCAATTTGTTTTTGATTATCATACATCCTAATTTTTTGTTTTTTATTTCTTACTTTTTGCATAAAAACCCTTTTATTATCACTACGCTTCTAATGCACAACATGGGTCAAAAAATGTCACTATGGGGTATTGTGTGTATAATTTTAAGGAAAAATGAATTTAATCAATTTTGGAATAAGGCTGAAACATAAAAAAAATTGGAAAAAGTGAAGCGCTGTGAAAACCTTCCAGATACAGTGTATGTGTGACAAAATGATACATAAACATGTAAAATATATTAAATATATGAGTGTGGAAAGTAACTATTTGAAACAAATTACTATTATTATAGTATTAGGTCATTTCATTTTAAATCAAATTTGGATGAATGAGTCATTTTTGACCCATGTTGTGCATTAGGAGGGTTAAAAAAGACATATTTTCCTTGACAGGCCTGGAGTTGGTATTTCAGGTTCAGGTACCAAAGCCGAAGCCTCCATGTTTCTGTTCCGCAACTCCAACTATACCGAGACTTATCCAGCCGGCCGGGTCACCCTGCCGGTGGGCTCGCCGTTGTATGTGGGCGTCTCTGTGGAGGAGACTGACCCAAGCTTTGCAGTTGTTCTGGAGGACTGCTACGCCAGTCACTCATCAACACCTGACAACTTCATGCAATACCCTCTCATCAGGAACAAGTAAGTTTCCCTCTTGATCCTCAGCTTTGTTTATAGTCAGGCAGCTTAGGACCAGATTTAAGAAGAAAGGGGACACGTCGGACAGAAGCACCAAATTTTTTCCACGTGCTCTCCATCACCATAAGTTTCAATTTGTGGTAGGAGCCACTTCATCAAGATTGCAAATCGGAGATGGCACCCATATAAAGTCTATGAGAACCAACATGTCTTCCAAGCCACTTCGAAGGTCAATTTTAGTGTCAAAATCTACATTTACTGGGTCAAAGAATCATTTAAAGCTATTGAGAATATCACAAGGTGATTTTTTGATCATTTGATCTTTTATCATTTATTACATTTACAACTACAAAGATCTTTGCAATTCCAGTGTACCTTCTTGCCTGAGCACCTTGCACCACAGCCACTTGCACATTTTGTACATTTTATAAATTTTTCAAAATACATGCACTTTATATGATCTATTTTAATAATCATCTAGTGATATTCTCAATAGCTTTAAATGATTATTTGACCCAGTAAATGTATATTTTGACACCAAAATTGACCTTCGAAGTGGTTTGGAAGATATATTGGTTCTCATAGACCAGGGGTCTCAAACTCAAATTACCTGGGGGCCGCTGGAGGCAGTATCAAAATGACCAAAAAAGACTATTATGACTGAAAAAATACTACATTACGTTAAAAAAATTACGTTAAAATACGTCAATTACCAAAAAAGACACAAAATTATTTAAAAAAGACAAAATTACCCCATAAAAGTAATAAAAGGGACCTTCCACACACGACACAGTAAAGTGTCATTCATATAAAACTCACATTAAACTTTCATATCAAGGTGGGGGCCACAAAATATCTTGACGAGGGCCGCAATTGGCCCGCGGGCCGCGAGTTTGAGACCCATGTCATAGACTTTATATGGCTGCCATCTCCGATCTGCAATCTTGATGAAGAGGCTCCTACCAAAAATTGAAACTTATGGTGACAGAGAGCATGTGGAAAAAAAATGGTGCTTTTGTCCGGCGTGTCCCCTTTATTTAGCTAAGCCACCTGACTATTAGTAAAGGGAAAGGGTTCATTGATGTGTAATGGTCCTGATGACGGCTCCATCCTCTCCGCCAGGTGTCCCGCTGACCGCCGACAGGTGTCAGTGACTGAGAGCGGCTCGTCCCTCCGGGCTCGTTTCTCTGCCCTGTTCTTCCTGCTTCAAAACGAATACAGAGACGTTTACCTTCATTGCAGCCTCAGCCTGTGTGACCAGAGGAGCTCCTCTTGTGCTACAGTAAGTCACACATTTCACTTCAACACCAATCTATAATCAATGCCAATAAACACTGAGTTTTAATGGTATTTTTTTCTACCCTCTCCCATCGTGTAGCCTTGCAAAAGCAGGACCTCTCGCTCTGTTTCCAACTCTGATCCTCTGACAACCCTCACCATTGGACCAATCATTTGTGAGTATGAGTCACAGTTTGGTCTCAGGGCTGAACACAGTTAACTATATGGAATTAATAATCATGTTTTTTCTGTTTCTGTCTTGTTTATTTTCAGGGGACAAGTCACCCAAGTGAGCTGGCAACACAAGCACATTTGTTTTAAGATGTGTTTTTTATTCAAAAGACACAAGATCATAGAAACCGGTGTTATATTGTATAAGAAATCCCACCACACTTTGTATCATTCTTAAAATTTTATAACCTTTGTAATGATTGTGTAATGTCAAATTTTAAAGCTTTAAAGCTTTTTGCATTTGTTTTCAAAACAAAAGCATGGATTATTCTTTTGATCCAATGACGGGTTTTCCATATTATAGTGTAAATTGTGCAACTAATACGTGTGTATGTTGTTTAAAAGGATCTTGTTTGTTATATTTTTAAGCACAACTCTGTACCTTGATGTTCAGAAATGCAGTAGTTAATAAAAAGAAAGATTTGTAACCATGGCTTTGGTCCAGACTCAGTTTTCTCAACAACTGTTTGATGGACCAGCATTACATTTGCACAGCTATTAACATTACATCTGGGATGAATTGGAATGATTTTGGAAAGTCCCTGAATTTTTTCTTTCGTGCCACCGTGAGTTGGACATTTGTGCATTAGAGTGAAATGTCTGAACAACTTTTGGCATGAGCTCTCACACTAACGAGGAAAAAATGCTTTCATTTTGGGCTGAGAAACCATGAGTTGGACATTTGTGCATTAGAGTGAAATGTCTGAACAACTTTTGGCATGAGCTCTCACACTAACGAGGAAAAAATGCTTTCATGTTGGGCTGAGAAACACTCAAACACAAGTCCCTTCACCACCTTGATACGCTAAAGATTATGTTTACTTAACCCATAAGAACCCAGACCCAGTTATCCTTAAAGGATGTGTTCTATAAGTAGACCACATAGAACACATTTCTGATGTTTAAAAAAAAAAAAAAAAATGTCAAAGATCTGTGATGTGACATAAACGTTATAATGGGTGTTTATGGTATTTATGTTTATGATATTTCTTATTTTAAAATAGAAAAAAACTAGACACATTTTCTGCTTACAGAGACACAAATTTTACTTTTTATTTTGCATCTCCATGACATTTATCAAAATTGTGACTTTAATTTGTTCAAGAAATATGGTCAGAACAAGTTAAATGCAACACAGGACATTAAATGGGTTTAAACTTAGCCTCGTAACAAAAAATAAGCTTTTTAAAATTAGCTTCTTTTACACATTTCTGTTTCCAGTCACACAGTATAATACGTCTCTTAGGGATTTAATGAGTTAAGGTGAAGCATAAAGCTGAATATGGGAGATTCTAGAAGATTTAAAGTGCTTGATACACAGGTGTCACCGTGGGTTCTTATGGGTTAATTAAATCTGTGAAGCCATGCTGTTGTTACATGTGCAGAGTAAAAATATTTTTTTCTGGATGGCAGCATTAATGCTGCTTTCACAGATGTGACAGTTACCCATGATGCCATGGGCACTAACACACCCTCATACCATCGCGGATGCTGGCTTTTTAACCCTCTATGGTATGCATTATGATGCCTGTTAAGAAAAAAATGTTTGGAGTGATTTTTTGTCTTAAAATACACAAAACAAACATAACCTGAAGAAATTTTATAATTCTTGTTTTTGTGGAAGTTTTTGGGGTTTGTTAGCCCGTAGGCAACACTGTACCATAACGGTGCACAAGTGAAAAAAAATAAATTCTAACATCATTTATTTAATAAACATGTATAAAAGATTCAGTAGCTTCATCAGGGTACAATACATAACATTTTAAATTTAAAAACATTATAAAAGGAACTTTTTTAACCGCTTTCTTGTCTGAATTTTGCCTGTAGCAAATTCAAGCATTGAACCAACGACGCATTAAAATCAATGTCTTGAAACTATCAAAAATGAAGGTTTACTCACCTATAAGTAAAAATTTTTTTTTTTCCAGATGGAAAAGAGCCAGGAAATGGCGTTTTGAGTGATTTTTTTTTGTGGCGCAAAATGGTGCAAAAGTTGTTTCCCTTGGAAAAGGGAAAATAGGGTTTCAATATGGCCTCCTGGGTTCCCTATACTCTTCCCTCTTTTTTAAAGTATCGCATCACTCAAAAACATGCATTGTAGAAATTTGACAGGCCAAAAATGGGTATGTTGCCTGAGAGCAACACCGTACCTTAGAGCAGTAGTTCTCAACCTTTTTGAGTCGCGACCCCCAATTTAACATGCATGTTGTCCGCGACCCCCACTCACTGAACACAATCTCACACACACGGTTCAGATCAACCAAAAAAGAAACAAAATGACCAAAAAAAGGAAACAAAATGACCAAAAAGACACAAAATTACCCAAAAAAGACACAAAATTACCCAAAAAAGAAACAAAATCACCAAATAAAGACACAAAATGACTAAAAAAAAGACACAAAATGACCAAAGAAAGGAAACAAAATGACCAAAAAAGACACAAATTGACCACAAAATGATTAAAAAAAGACACAAAAGGACCAAAAAAGACACAAATTGACCACAAAATGATCAAAAAAAGACACAAATGACCAAAAAACACACAAAATGACCAAAAAAAGACATTAAGTGACCAAAAAGACTAAAACACATTAACACATGAACACTTTAACACAGTGGAGACAGAGCTGACTTCCAAAATGATTTGGCGACCCCCAGAAATCATCTCGCGACCCCAATTGGGGTCCCGACCCCAAGGTTGAGAATAGCTGCCTTAGAGGGTTAACTTTGTGCTGGGAACAATCTGGATGGTCATTTTCCTCTTTAGCTTGGAGAATACGACATCTATGACTTCCGATAACTATTTTAAAAGTAGACTCGTCAGACTGACTTGGAGTCCCTGTCCCAACGTCTTTGAGATGTGTTGCAGGCATCACATTTAGGACAAGCATATATTTACAAAACTACATGAAGTTGAGAAGAATACATTTGTAGGAAAGCATGAGCACATTATCAAATTATATTTTATTTATGTTTGAAATTGGGGTTGTAAGTACAATGTTGAAGTACTTGTACTTTATTTATTATTAGTTCCTTTTATGCTACTTTATACTTCAACTCCAAGACATTTTAGAGGGAAACATGTCATTTTTACTCCACTACATTTATTGACATTTATATTTACTAGTTAATGAATCAGCTTATAAATCATTCACCTTTACATTTAAGGGGAGACACTACAGGTGAATATGAGAAAATGTTTCAATAATATAAATCACCATGAAACTTATGTAATGCTAACTTTTGGTGAAATAAGCAGAAATGTACAGACACATGCAAATAGAAGAAGTGCGGGCTACTAAAATGATCATCGTCACACTGTTAAAATAATCGCCTAAGTCATTTTTTGTCAAAATGTTTTTTTTGCAAAAGAAGAGCTAGAGGGAGATTGTTTAGTTCTCAGTTTAGTTTATCAGTGTTTTATTGTTGACACTAATATTGGTAACACTTTACTCTAAGGTGTCTACATAAGAGTGACATGAGCGTGTCATAAACATGACATGGGATGTGTCATGAACATTAATGACACTTTGAAGTAACATTAATGCTCATGATACTTGTCATGTCATGTTTCTGACAGGCTTGTGTCACTCTTATGTAGACGCCTTCAAAATAAAGTGTTACCATATCTTGCTTAAGTCACAAAGGCATGTTCAAAAAATTGCCTAAGTCATTTATTTTGCATAATTTACACACAGTGTTATTACTATGCCAATAGCCATCCTTTGTTACATCCTTTTTGAGTGAAATGATTAATAAATGGCATATGTTACACTTTTGGTGAAGTTTTTTGTGTTTCCTGCAAAACTTGAAAAAATGAGTTAGGCGATTATTTTAACAGGGTATCGATATGTAAATGTGTATTTTGGATGTGGTCTCTCTACTAGTCTGAAAGGAGCAGTGGTGGAATAAGTATTCAGATCCCTTACTTAAGTAAAAGTACTAATAGCAAACTGTGAAATTACTCCACTACAAGTAAAAGTCCTGCATTCAAAACTTACTGAAGTAAAAGTACAAAAGTATCAGCATCAAAATGCACTTGAAGTATCAAAAGTAAAAGTACTTGTTATGCAAAAAAGACCCACTTAGACTGTTTTATACATTCCAAATATATTATTACATTATTATTATTGATGCTTTTATGTAAACAGCCTTTTAATTCTCTTAAGCCAGGGCTCATTTAAACTACTTAATATACTGTTATGAGTCTAATCACTCTAAATTAAATTTTTTGTGTTAAATCTCAACCTGAAAAGTAACTAAAGCTGTCAGCTAAATGTAGTGGAGTAGAAGTATAAAGTTACAGAAAATGGAAATACTCAAGTAAAGTACAAGTACCTCAAAATTGCACTTAAGTACAGTACTTGAGTAAATGTACTTAGTTACATCCCACCACTGGAAAGGAGACACGTTAGTAAAGCAAACCAGTCCAAAATCTGACATTAAAATGATACTTTTTTCTTTTGTTTATTTAACTTCTGTCAGGTATTGTTGTTCACCAGCTGAAGGTCACAGTATACACTCACACACTGCTCTGCTCTCGAGGAAACTCATAATAATGGCCATGTATGTGTATGCTGGGGGGCGTTTCACTTCACTTTTTGATTGACGTCGCTAGTAGCCAATCAAACGGCTCTCTGGCACAGAGGGGGCGGGGCACGGGAGTGACAAGTGTTTCCCACTCGGGTTCAGGGTTTACAACACAGTTGGGGCTAATTTCCGCTCGGTTGGCCGTTCACGTTAAGGAGCCCTGAACTTTTCTCAGCCGACAGCCGTCGTCATGTCTAACAACAATGCTAGCAACAACTTAATTATCGCTCAGAGGGCCGTGAAGCAGCTCCGGTTAGAGGCCAGTTTCCGGAGGATCAAGGTACGAACCCCGCAACACCCGACACACAAACACGGAAGACTGTCTGTTGAATGGCGGAGACAAACTGTTGCAGAAATGACAGACAGAGTGGACTCTTACATCATAGCTGCAACAAAGTGGCTGTAAAGTTAGAAAAACGACACATAAACTGCTTTCAAGTTGACTAAACCGCCGCTACAAATTAACAGTTTCTTCCGCGTTTGAAGCGCTCGAGTTAGTTACTTTGTATCAGTTTTGGGGAAGCGTCACCGCTTTAATGTCAACGGATCGAGAGAAGTGACACGTTTATCAAAGTTTAACCTCTCAACCATCAAGCTCAGTGGCGGTTCTAGACCAGTTTTACTGTGGGGGCCAAGGAGGGGCCAGTGTTTAATCAGAGGGGCACATTAGCACATGAAAAATGGCAAAGATGATATTTAAGTATTCAAAATCTTTGAATGTCTTGAAAAAGACACAAAATGACCAAAAAAGACACAAAATGACCATAAAAAGACACAAAATAACTAAAACAGACACAAAAAAGACACATAAATGACACCAATGACAAAAAAAGACACAAAATAACAAAAAAAGACACAAAATGACCAAAAAAGACACAAAATGAGAAGACCGAATAACAAAAAAAAAACCCACAGAAGGCATAAAAATCACAAAGAAAGACACAAAATGACCAAAAAAAGATACAATAACTAAAACAGACACAGAAAAGACACATAAATTACACCAATGACAAAAAAAGACACAAAATATAAAAAAAAAAGACAAAATAACTAAAACAGACACAAAAAAGACACATAAATGACACCAATGACAAAAAAAGACACAAAATAACAAAAAAAAGACACAAAATGACCAAAAAAGACACAAAATGAGAAGACCGAATAACAAAAAAAAAACCCACAGAAGGCATAAAAATCACAAAGAAAGACACAAAATGACCAAAAAAAGATACAATAACTAAAACAGACACAGAAAAGACACATAAATTACACCAATGACAAAAAAAGACACAAAATATAAAAAAAAAAGACAAAATAACTAAAAATGACACAACAGACACAAAATTACTAAAAAAAAGACACAAAAAAGACATAAATGACCAAAAAAGACACAGAATGACTTACAAAGACATGTAAAGACATGAAAAGGATTCAAAAATGGACAAAACAGCCCAATAAGACTCCATAGAGTTAAACTATTATACAATGTAACATTCTAGGTTCCTTTTGTGTACAATGAGATATTGTTTGAACAAAAAAAAGGTTAGAATTGTTCCATTGTTCATTGTTATAAATTGATCATTTTATTATTAAATTGACACAGGGGCCACAGCAGGGGCCAAAGGCTTCTTCACAGGGGCAGTGGCCCCTGTAGGCCCCTGTGTAGAACCACCACTGATCAAGCTCAGGATTAATATTTTGTGTTCAATATCTTTATTGAGTTTTTCATATCGTTAGCCTCATAGCATATTTGCCTATAAGTCATATTTGAACATTTTCGGAAAACAAGAAAAAACACAATTTTTAGTAAGCCCATTGGTATTTTTAATTGATATTGTAACAGTAAGTTCAAATAGAAGTGTGAACAAGTTTGCATGAAAAATTAAACACATCGTTTTCACAACAGATAAAAGTGACTTAGGCAGAATATGCCCTGACTAAGGCAATTTTTCTCTTAAAATAATGTAGTTTGGTTTGTATGTAGTCAAGGAGATGACTAAGGCAGAAAGTGATTTTGGACTCTAACAAGTGTTCTGATAGGCTGAGAACATATGCAATAAGGCAGAAAGATGCAGCAGTGGTAGGAGAGTAAAGTTAGGCAGATATCACAATTTGGCCAAAAAATGACTTAGGCAATTATGCTATGAGGCTAACGATATAGCAAAAACAACAGCAACAACAACAAAAAAAGATCAATACAAATATAAAGCAATCGGCTGGAGAAACATGAATGGAAGGTTATGTATGACATGTATTCAAAAAAATAAAGCTGTACAGATTCTGCTCCTTCGCATATATACAGCATTATTAGTAGCCAAATATACATTACACAAACTAGCACAGACAGCCACAAAAACAAACAAACAGAGCTGTCTTAGACAAAAACAACAACCATAACAACAAGAACCACAGGGGGTAAGCCATATCATACATACATTTTAAAAAAAGAGATCATATATGATACATAGAGATAAGTGGGGGGAGTCCACCTAGAGACGATATCCACAGAAGCATCATATTATCTCACTTATTGTCCAACAGGCCCTTCAGGATTAATATTTTGAAATTAGTAGACAGCCAACATCAAAACCCCTCGTAAAAAGGACTGAAATACTTTCAAATTAATGTTTTTTTAAAATGTGTGCTACTTAATTTATGTTTTATCTGAAACAACATTTGTCCGTAACACAGTTGACAATTTAAGGAATCAAATATGTATTTTTATTAGAATATTTTAAATGTCATTCGAGCTTAAGCATGGCAATTGATGAATTTAGCACATTAAGGGGGTATATTATGGAAACATTACATTACATTACATG
This sequence comes from Centropristis striata, assembly GCF_030273125.1. Taxonomy (NCBI): domain Eukaryota; kingdom Metazoa; phylum Chordata; class Actinopteri; order Perciformes; family Serranidae; genus Centropristis; species Centropristis striata. The sequence continues at coordinate 1,495,368 of NC_081517.1, read as the reverse complement.
TCATTTAGCAGACGCTTTTGTCCAAAGCGACTTACAATAAGTGCATTCAACCTGATGGTACTAGACATAGACCACAGGAATCGAGTAAGTACATAACTTTAAGAGCTAACTGTCATTGCTAAGGAGTGCTATATGTTAAAGAAGAAACAATAAGCAATCTATAAGCAAAAACAATAAGCAACTTAAAGCAAAAAAGTACTACCAGAAACCAGGGGTCAGCTTAAATCCACAAGATGAAATGCACAACAAGTAGTTTATTTATCAAAAAAAGATACTGGATTTTCCACCTTATGGTTGATATGAAATGTACCTCAAATTATAGAAAGACCCAGTTATCTAAAGGCAACAGGTGAACAGTATCTCTCAGAAATGCGGCAAAGCAGACACACCCCACCCTCCGCTGCTCGCAAATTACATGCAAAAATGGCCAGTTAGCAGTGGTGGGATGCAACTAAGTACATTTACTCAAGTACTGTACTTAAGTACAGTTTTGAGGAACTTGTACTTTAGGGTTAGGGTTAGCTAACAGCTTTAGTTACTTTTCAGGTCGAGATTTAACGCAAAAAATGTGATTAATTTAGAGTGATTAGACTCATAACAGTATATTAAGTAGTTTAAATGAGCCCTGGCTTAAGAAAATTAAAAGGCTGTTTACATAAAAGCATCAATAATAATAATGTAATAATCAGTGGTGGAAAGTAACTAAGTAAATTTACTCAAGTACTGTACTTAAGTACAGTTTTGAGGAACTTGTACTTTATTTAAGTATTTCCATTTTATGTTACTTTTTACTTCTACTTCATTTCATTTTTAGGCAACTATTGTACTTTTTACTCCACTACATTTAGCTGCCAGCTTTAGTTACTTTAGTTACTTTTCAGGTCGAGATTTAACATGAAACATAATTGATTTAAAATTTGTACTAATTAAACCACACTAAAGTATATTAAGTAGTTAAAATGAGCCCTATGTTGAATACAGTAAATTCAAAGCTAACATAAATGCATCAAAAATAATAATACAATAATATATTTGGACATTCTGAGTGAATCCATTATGCATTGCGAATACTTTTACTTTTGATACTTTAAGTACATTTTGATGCTGATACTTTTGTACTTTTACTTAAGTAAGTTTTGAATGCAGGACTTTTACTTGTAGTGGAGTAATTTCACAGTGTGGTATTAGTACTTTTACTTGAGTAAGGGAACTGAATACTTATTCCACCACTGGTGGGATGTAATAAGTACATTTACTCAAGTACTGTACTTAAGTACAATTTTGAGGTACTTGTACTTTACTTGAGTATTTCCATTTGATGTAACTTTATACTTCTACTCCACTACATTTAGCTGACAGCTTTAGTTACTTTTCAGGTTGAGATTTAACGCAAAAAATGTGATTAATTTAGAGTGATTAGACTCATAACAGTATATTAAGTAGTTTAAATGAGCCCTGGCTTAAGAAAACTAAAAGGCTGTTTACATAAAAGCATCGATAATAATAATGTAATAATATATTTGGAATATATAAAACAGTCTAAGTGGGTCTATTTTGCATAACAAGTACTTTTACTTTTGATACTTCAAGTGCATTTTGATGCTGATACTTTTGTACTTTTACTTCAGTAAGTTTTGAATGCAGGACTTTTACTTGTAGTGGAGTAATTTCACAGTTTGCTATTAGTACTTTTACTTAAGTAAGGGATCTGAATACTTATTATATTATAAATAGTAGGGCGGGGCTGCAACAAACATTGATTATCGATTATTTTCTCGATTCATGTTTTGATCTAAAAATGCCAGAAAATTTGATAATAAAAATAAAAAGATCACCCCGGAGTCCAAGGGTGATTGCCTTTAAATGTCTAGTTGTGTCAGTCAAAAATCGGAAGATATTCATGTTATGACGAATAGCAGGGACTCTCCTTATTTGAGATGCTGATGAAAAGTATTTTCTGCCATTTTTTTAATATATAAATGACTTAAACAATGTAAGTAAGTAAGTAAACTTTATTTATATAGCACCTTTCACAGACAGAAGTCACAAAGTGCTTCACATAAAAATCATACACATAACATAAAAATGTACATACAAGTTTTAAAAGACCAAAGCAACAGCAATTTAAACAACCATAGCAGTCCCGTAGCAATGAATCAAAAGCCTGAACAAATAAAAATGAAATAACAATGAATCTAATATCAAAAAAGTTTGATTATTTTTCTGTCGATCGACTAATAGATGAGTCAACTAATCATTGCAGCTCAATAAAAGGGGGTTTTGGTTTGCTTTTTGTGTTTGGAACAAATGCTTTGTTATAATTAACCCTCTATGGTATGGTGGTGCCCTCAGGCAACATACCCATTTTTGTCCTGTCAAATTTCTACAATGCATCTTTTTGAGTGATGCAATACTTTAAAAAAGAGGGAAGAGTATAGGGAACCAATAGCAATGCTTTAATTTGTCACATGACCTCCAGGAGGCCATATTGAAAAAGCTTTACCATTTTACGCCACAAAAAAACACTCAAAACGTCATTCCTGGCCCTTTTCCATCTGGAAAAAAAAAATATTGCTACTCCAGACAAGAAACCGGTTAAAAAAGTTCCTTTTATTATGTTTTTAAATTTAAAATGTTTTGGATTGTACCCTGTTAAAGCTACTGAATCTTTTACACATGTCTATTAAATAAATAATTTTCAAATAGAAAAAAAACCCCTCTCTTTTTCACTTGTGCACTGTTGCCTATGGGCAACAAACCCCAAAAACGTACAAAAAAAAAAATCAAAAATTTCTTCAGATTATGTCTATTTAGTCTATTTTAAGACAAAAAAACCCCACTCCAAACAATTTTTTCCCTAACTGGCATCATAATGCGTACCATAGAGGGTTAAAACAATTTAAATGGAAGTAAAGTCTCCTTTGCGTAAAAATGAAGTGAAATACGTAAAAAAATCCGGAATGTAGATGAGAAAATGTACACTGTGTGATGTGATAGACCATGAAAGCGGTATATCTCCGCCACCCCAGTGATAAGAGCTGTTTATGTCTCCTCCAACACACACTCAGTCATCTTGTGTCTGGCTCTGCAGGTGTCCCAGGCTGCTGCTGAGCTGAAGAACTTCTGTCTGCAAAATGCCTCCAAGGACCCCCTGCTGGTCGGGGTCCCCTCCAGCGATAATCCCTTTAGACCCCCCAAGTCCTGCTCTCTGTTCTGAGGTACGCCTGCTTTTTCCTTCATTGAATTTTAATACACAGATACACAAGCCTTGTGTCTACTGTTTAAAGTTTAAATGGAGTCTCTAGGTGAAATTATGCCGGAGAAGTAGACGTTTAAAAATCTCCAATTATTGTTCTTTTTTCGCTCATCTTTTGTCGGCCGTCCCATTCATTTCAATGCAAAATTTTGGGCAGTTTTTTGCGACTTACGTCGCGAAAAATTCGTATTCTGTAGAGAAAAGTAATAGCAAGTATTTATTTATACAGCAACCTATGACCTTTAACCTTAAATTGTGTGTGTGTGTGTGTGTGTAACTAAAATAACATAAAGTTACCTCCGCTTGCTTGTTATCTTGCAGAGAGACCTGAAAAAGAACAAATTCAGACTTTTTAACCATCTGCATCATGTTGCACTAATTTTGACATAATATTGATCTGTCTATTGCAATTAAATCACAGCAAAATGTATTTGTTTTTGGGTCATACCGATGTATTAGAGCTGTACTGGTAGTCATCCAGATGCAGTATCTGGAGAAGGCAAATATATTCACTAAGTTTTGTGAACCTCTAAAGCAGCTATTCTCAACCTTTTTGAGTCGCGACCCCCAATTTAACATGCATGTTGTCCGCGAACCCCGCTCACTGAACAGAATCTCACACGCACAGTTCAGATCACCCAAAAAAGAAACAAAATGACCAAAAAAGACACAAATTGACCAAAAAAGACACAAAATGACCAAAAAAAGACACAAAATGACCAAAAAAGACACAAAATGACCCAAAAAAGACGCAAAATGACCCAAAAAAGACACAAAATGACAAAAAAAATACAAAATGACCAAAAAAGACACAAATTGACCAAAAAAAGACCCAAAATGACCAAAAAAGACACAAAATGACCAAAAAAGACACAAAATTACACAAAAAAGATGCAAAATGACCTAAAAAAGACACAAAATGACAAAAAAAAAAAATGACAAAGAAAAAGACACAAAATGACCAAAAAAAGACACAAAATGACCCAAAAAAGACACAAAATTACCAAAAAAGACACAAAATTACCCAAAAAGACACAAAATTACCCAAAATTACACAAAAAAGACGCAAAATGACCCAAAAAAGACACAAAATGACAAAAAAACAAACACAAAATGACCAAAAAGATTAAAACACATTAACACATGAACACTTTAACACAGTGGAGACAGAGCTGACTTCCAAAATGATTTGGCGACCCCCAGAAATCATCTCGCGACCCCAATTGGGGTCCCGACCCCAAGGTTGAGAACAGCTGCTCTAAAGGATATTATTGATCCTGACGTGACGGCGTTTGGTTTCCGAGGTATCTGAGACTTCCAGAACAGGTGCAAAGCAGCTATTGTGGTTATTTCAACCACAGGTTTATGACTTGATGCAACCATGAGAAGTCCTTGGGCATACAGTCATAAATGTGCAAAACAAATATTGGTCCAGTAGTGTGAGAGATTAGCTGTGGACATGCAGACACACAAACACATGTAAAGATACAATCATTCACACACACAACCAAAGAAACAAATTGGCAACTATTTTGATAATCATCTAACTAATTCAAGCAGAAGTGCCAACATTTGCTGGTTCCAGCTTCTTAATTTGGTGCTTTTCCTTTAGTTTTATGACACATTGCTGCTGTCCACCACTCTGACTGCTTTGTTGGTCTTATAAAACTAAAAAATGATCTTGGCTCTAAGTGACAGATATATGTGTTATTTTACCATTCAGTTATATTCGAAATATTTTTGTCACTAAGTTTTTGGAAATTGTATACAGTTCTACTGCATGATTACTGTACTAGGAAAGCTGTTGGGGGTGAATTCAGATTACCAAAACCACAAACAAAGTGCAGTGAAGGATGTACTGAGATTTAATTAAATTTTTGCCTTTAATAGAATAGAATAGAACTTTATTGTCATTGTACAAGACAACAAATTTTGTTTGGAGCAGTCCTCCTCCAGTTGCACAGTACAAAATATTGATATTTATATCAATATAGAAAAATACTTAAAACAAAACACAACATTATCAACATTATCAACGCTGTATAAATAAAATATATATCTAAGTAACAATGTTTTTTTAAAAAGTCCAAGTCCTTAAGTGCAATAGTGCAATAGTGCAATCATGTGTGTATGAGATCAGAAAACAAGGTAATCTCTATTAGATTTTTTCCCTTTTAAACAGAATCTCCTGATTCCATCCTTATTTTATAACATTTTAAGAATGTTTTGCTGAGTTGTGATACACCTTTAAGTGTTGAACTGTCATATTTTAATAATTGGTTGACCTTTAGTGACAGATGTGGTACTTGGCGATCTTATTTCCATGACAGTGAGCCATCATGAATAATACTGGGACCCTGAAACTGAAGCAGCTAAATGGAATTCAGCCATCATTAATTTATTTATCTACACCTGTGCTTTTCCTGCCTTGACCAGTCAAACTGTCCTATGAGAATACACTACTGGTCAAAAGTTTTAGAACACACCAACTTTTCCAGAATTAAATTGAAAATGATGCAGTTTAATGTCTCAGTGTACTCTGAAATTAATGCACATTTGCAACATTTAAAATTCTTGATTGAGCATGATAGTGTTTTGAAAGTAAAAAAAAGATTCAAAATCACATTTTATGTTGGACTAAAGGACAAAAAAAAAGACACAAAATGACAAAAAAAAGACACAAAATGACTTAAAAAAAACACAAAATGACTTAAAAAAGACACAAAATGACCAAAAAAAGACACCAAATGACTAAAAAAAGACACCAAAAGACACAAAATGACCAAAAAAAGACACAAAATGACCAAAAAAGACACAAAATGACTTAAAAAAACACAAAATGACTTAAAAAAGACACAAAATGACCAAAAAAAGACACAAAATGACCAAAAAAAGATACAAAATGACAAAAAAAGACACCAAAAGACACAAAATGACCAAAATAAAGACACAAAATGACTAAAGAAAAGACACAAAATGACTTACAAAGACATGAAAAAAATGTAAAAAATGGACAAAATAGCCCAAGACTCCATAGAGTTAAGTTGTTAACCCATTTCTTGTTCCCTGAAAAAGGCCTACTTGTATAATTCTGAAATGTACATTATTTTTCAGTTTTGGTTAAGCTTACCTTTTTTTATTTACCTCTGGCAGTTCACCACTTACCTTTGGACCCTTTCAAGCTGTTCATTTGACTTGAACTGCTTGAATTTCAATAAAAAACTGGAAAAATTGGGGTGTTCTAAAACTTTTGACCGGTAGTGTAGGTTTTTTTTTATTGTTGTGAGTTTAATGGTTTCCCAATGATCTCTGTCAGTCTCCAGCAGAAGGAAAGGTGGAGGATTTGTTCTGAGGCTTTCTTCACTTCTATGATGTCGCTGTGATCCAGCAGCTCCTCTTGGGATGATGCAACATGGGACCGAACGGTTCGGGGGAGGGAACTGCTCCACTTGTTTTTGCCAAATTTAATGGTACCATAACTCCGATCTGTTACATTAAAGTAGGGCCAAATCTACATGTTCAAAAAATTGTTATTGACACTAACTTGATTAATCATTAAGCCATTGTTGGTTTACCTAGTACTTAACATGTCCGGTCTCTATTTCCTCACCTAATGGTGCCCCGTGTCCAGTCAGTGAAATTCAACCCATGTGATTGGCTCAGAATGTGCAACTTCCTCTTGTATTTAATGTGGCAGGTCAAACATTAATTTAAACCAGGTGCTGTTCACCAATCAGAACATGTCGTGTTATAAATACACCGTATTGTATTTTGTGTCTTTAAAAACACTAACTGTGTATGTGGCCAACAGACATGCTGGTAGCTTCGGAGCTAAATTGATTGGTGTTTTAAACGATCAGTGTATTTGTGGCAATTGTAAAGGTATTAAAACTTTTCTAAGGTACAGCAACATGCTACAGACTTTAACCCTATCAGTGCAGGGCATGTGATTGTCCTTTAACCCATTTTTTCTGTATATATTTAACAGCCTGTTAAGGTTGCTTTTGTTAGCCTCTATGTTTCTGTCTTTATTTAAAAAAGCACATCAAGGCCTTACACTGTTTGGATAGCAAAACCTCGTAGTAAATTTCAACCCTCTCTCCAAAAAAAAGACGTTCCTATACAAAAACAACTACATTTTTAATTGCATTTTGAGGGAAACTTATCATGGTTAATGTGAATTTGATAATAAAACTATTTGGTTAGGTTTGGTAAAAGATCATGGTTTAGCCTAAAGTACGTAAATACTTATGTTATGTAACCTTCCATACATACGTAGATTAAGTACGTCACATATGTGACACAAGTTAAATACTTCACTTAAGTTGTAATAAGTCAGTTTTTATTTGACTTTGATGTGAAACATATTTGTCATACGACAATTATAATAATAATCCTCAAAACACGACTTTTTTTTTGCAGTTTTGTTGTATGGGAACTTCATTTTAAGGAGAACAGGGTGCAAATTTAATATAAGTCACTTTAGATACACAAATGGCCAAACAGCAAATGTTAATATATCTTTTCAAAACTTTTAAATATTGTTTGTATTAAATGAATCGTGCTGCAGTGACTTGTTGCATAAATCATTTTCCATACTGGGATCATATTCCAATCAACCAAAACTTTTACTACTGTTAGCCTGTATCTTTCTTAACTTTGCTACTGTGGGCAACCTTTTAAAAATTAAACTACTTTTTCGGACTCTGACTCATTGCTGTATGTGATTTTTGAATATCAATTCCTTTAAAAGAAAGTTGTTTTTTGTGAGACTTCCTGATTCACAGGTCAAAGAAGATGATACATAGAGACTGCAGCCCCTTTGATATAACTGGATTTATTCACCTGAATCTGATAATAGTGAAATGAACGGGGACATTGTTTTGTAGGCTGGTGAACTACTGGACTGAATCTACATTTATAGATTAATCTTTCATAAGCGTACAGGATAATACCAGACAGAGTGCATCATTAACTCTAGAGCCAGACCAATGTTGACATTTGCTTATCAGGGATATATCTGAACAAAGAAGATAAGAATGTAGACTTTTTTACCCTTCAATCGATTCCCTTTAAGTCAGGGGTGTCAAACTCAAATACACAATGGGCCAAAATTTTAAACTTAGACAAAGTCGCGGTCCAACATTGATATTTATTGAAAACATTGACCTAAACAAGTTCAAACGAAATGGAACAAGCAAAGCTTGATATAACTTAATATTGCAAACATGCAAAATCGAATATCAAATAAAACAAACAAACACATCAATGGCATTCATTTCTTAAATAAAACTTAAATAAAAATCGTATGTCCCTTTATTTTATATGCGGCCTTCTTTAAATTTCAATTTAACAGTAATCTTTCTCCACAGGCTAAAAATAAATGTAAGAATAAAATAACAATAATAAACCAAATGACTAATAATAATATCCTTCAATGAATGTGCAGCCATTCAAGCCTTGGACTAGCAAGAAAAAGTGCATAAAGACAACTTTAATTGTTGCTCAGTTTGCTCCACACTGATCTACTGTGTTCAAGCCAAAACACCAGCAGAGCATTCTGGGATTTGTAGTATTATTTGCGCTGTATAATACCAGCGGGCCAGCTCTGGTTGTCATTTGGTAAATTGGCCAAATATAATTATACTGCGGGCCAAATTTGAGTTTGACACCTCTGCTTTAAGTGAATGAAAGCACTCAGTTGACTGAAATCCAACCGCTCCTCCCATCAAAATATTTTTGTATATGAATAAATTGCACACTGAACCACCAACTCAATCAAATACACTGAGCTCTACCTCACCTCAGACTGGAGTGGTTGGAGCCAATCACAGCCCACATCATATGCAAGAATACATGCAGTGATTGGCTGCATGAAAAACCAAACAATTCAACTTTTTTTTTAAAGATCTGGGTAAAAAAGGGATTAAAAGACTGGAGAAGTCTCAATACTACTTGCTACCCAGCCAGTATGCTGACATAATCTGAATTTTGGGACTTTAGATTTGAAAAATGCTGAGCTAAACCATTTTATTTCAGATCTGTCTTCAGGGATTATCACAGTTGCTCCTCCCATCATGGATATTTCCTTAAATGTGACCAACAACATCTCCAGATCCTGATATAAAAAGTATTAAAAAAAAAACATGTGCACAAGTTAAAGTTTGGTAGGAAGCAATTGGACCGACTTCTTTTAAATCCTGAAGCTTCCATCTAGTTCTTTGTTAGTGCTAATTAGCAGAAGTGGCCTCACCTGGAAACAAACAAGCCATCTTGACTCGTGTGCTCAGGTAAGGCACCACACACACGTGAACTGATCCATTGTTACTATGGTGATATATTTCATGTATTTGTCATTTGTAGTGTGTGTGTATATTGTCTTGATCCTGTTGTGGTGCACACCAGTCCCATATATGTGAGTAAAATGTCCCTTTGTTGCTAATATGTGAATGTGGGACTCAGATGGCTTCAAGATTTGGCCTCAAGAGAGCTGGAAGACCCTCGGAGTACTCAGGTAAAACTGCCACCTTTAAACTAAAAGAAAGAAAGATAGATAGATAGATAGATAATAGTACAGTATATAATAGATAATAAACAATATAAAAATAAAATGAAAAATATAAATAAAGTAATTTTAAGTAAAATAATATGATATATAATAATAATAATAATAATAATAAATAAGGCCGGTATAATAATAATAATAGTAGTATATTACAGTATATAGTAATAATAGTAATGGCAGCAACCATATATATATAATAATAATAATAATAGTAATAATATTAATAACATAGCAAAGTAAAACATACTTCATGGGCCTTCAGATGATGCACACTGGAAAAACAATCCACTCCTCACCACCTCCTCTCTCCTACAGACTCCTTTCTGCTCAGGGATCCCAGCCCTCTGAAGGAGCTCCGTCACAGCGCCTCCTGGTGGGCCGACGGGGAGGAGCACAAGGAGCAGGGAGACTCCCTCAGGGTGGGTGACATGAGATGAATGGCTAAATGCTTTTCATCTCTTTTGTGATTATCCTAGAGGTGACCACAGGTAATTTATAGATAGATAGATAGATAGATAGATAGATAGATAGATAGATAGAACTTTATTTATCCCAAGCTGGGAAATTACAGTGTAGCAGCAGCATTACACACAGAGACAATGACAACAGTAATGTAGTAAGCAAAGGTTGGTTACTTTGAGGAATCTAAAATATAAGACATGTTTTCAGTTATTTCACACTTTTTTTGTTGTGTGTTCATTCATAGTTTTGATGCCTTCAGTGAGAATTTACAATGTAAATAGTCATGAAAATAAAGAAAAACGCATTGAATGAGAAGGTGTGTCCAAACTTTTGCCTGTACTGTAGATATATATATATATATATATATATATATATATATATATAGAGAGAGAGAGAGAGAGAGAGAGAGAGAGAGAGAGGAGAGTGAGAGAGAGAGATGAGAGAGAGAGAGGAGAGAGGAGAGAGAGGAGAGAGAGAGAGAGAGAGAGAGAGAGAGAGAGAGAGAGAGAGAGAGAGAGAGAGAGAGAGAGAGAGAGAGAGAGAGAGAGAGAGAGAGAGAGAGAGGAGAGAGAGAGAGATTTTCAATATATATTCTCAGGTTTCAATATATACTCTGACTTTTAAAACCCTATAAAGCCAAGTGTATCATATTTGATACATAAGTTTTTGAGACCTCTACATCATCAGTGTGATATTTTCTTTTCCTGAAAAACCTGATGAATACATAAATTGATGATTAAAAAACTGAGCAACAAATTTCACAAAAATACCAGATGTAACAAAAATGATTTGCTGGTTCCACTGTGGATCTGTGATTGCTGCGTGAAAACTTCATATCAGCAGATGTATGATGTTGTTTTATATGGAAAAAAATATTTTGTATGTTTGAGGAAAATGTTAAAAGGAAAGTCAAAGTTTTATTTGGTTAAAAATATTAGGGTTTTATGTGATTATGTTAGTTCAAGAAAAGCAAATTGTGAGCAACAAATTGCACAAAAAGACCTGATGTATCAAATATGATCCAAATTAAATTCATATATAAAAATTGATATTGAATTTAAAAAAATGTTAGCCGTTCACAAACACTCAAGTTTTGAAAATTTAGAATTTTCTGGCATTTATTTCACGGTTCAGGCTTTATAGGGTTAATATTCTCAGGTTTTTAATCCATATATATATATATATACACATATATATATAGTATATAATAATTTCCTGAATGTATATATATATTAGTATATACATACACACAGTTAGCTTAATAAAAAGTGGTGGATAGTTAGTAGTAATCTAATACTAATATTATTGCTGACCAAACCAACCCAGGGTATTGACTCTTCAATTGTGTGGAAAAAAAAATTAAAGATATCCAATTTTATACAATGGATAGCATTATGCATTTGTAACATACATAGTGAATGGATGAGGGTCATGTGACGTAGCTGTGGGCCCTCTGCTCCGCCTTGTAGGAGCAGCTAAAGGAGATGGATGAGCACGTGGCCAGGCTGCAGGACATGCTGAGATGGTGAACGAGCCAAAGTAAGTTCTATATTTAACACACTGTGAGCGCAGTCCCTAAATGTTTTTAAATCTCACTTAAAAACCCCACCTCTTTTCTCTTGCCTACAATTAAAATTTTTTGTTTTGTTTTTTCTTCCTCTGGCAAGTTCTAGGGAATAGTGTCCCCTAGTTATCCCCACAGAGCTTCTAAAATTATCCCATCTTCTTTTATTTATTTTAAATTAAATTTTTTTTGTTTGTTTATTTTTTTTTACCTTTGTCAATTCTTTATTTTATGCGAAGCACTTTGGTGCGGCTCAGCCGTCTGTAAATGTGCTATATACATTACCGGTCAAAAGTTTTAGAAACACCCCAATTTTTCCAGTTTTATTGAAATTCAAGCAGTTCTAGTCAAATGAAACAGCTTGAAAGGGTCCAAAGGTAAGTGGTGAACTGCCAGAGGTAAATAAAAAAAGGTAAGCTTAACCAAAACTGGAAAATAATGTACATTTCAGAATTATACAAGTAGGCCTTTTTCAGGGAACAAGAATGGGTTTAACAACTTAACTCTATGGAGTCTTGGGCTATTTTGTCCATTTTTTGAATTATTTTCATGTCCTTTGGAAGTCATTTTGTGGTCTTTTTGTGTCTTTTTTTGGTCATTTTGTGTCTTATTTTTTTTTTTGTCATTTTATGTCTTTTTTTTAGTCATTTTGTGTCTTTTTTTGGTCTTTTTGTGTCTTTTTTGTCATTTTGTGTCTTTTTTTTAGTCATTTTATGTCTTTTTTTAGTCATTTTATGTCTTTTTTTTTTAGTCATTTTGTGTCTTTTTTTTGGTATTTTTGTGTCTTTTTTTTAGTCATTTTGTGTCTTTTTTGGTCATTTTGTGTCTTTTTTTAGTCATTTTATGGTCTTTTTTTTTAGTCATTTTGTGTCTTTTTTTTGGTATTTTTGTGTCTTTTTTTAGTCATTTTGTGTCTTTTTTGGTCATTTTGTGTCTTTTTTTAGTCCTTTGGTCCAACATAAAATGTGATTTTAAATCTTTTTTTTACTTTCAAAACACTATCGTGCTCAATAAAGAATTTTAAATATTGCAAAATGTGCATTAATTTCAGAGTACACTGAGACATTAAACTGCATCATTTTCAATTAAATTCTGGAAAAGTTGGTGTGTTCTAAAACTTTTGACCAGTAGTGTAAATAAATTTGACTTGACTTGATTTTATGATCTGAATACCTTTATGCTAATCCCCCTTCTCAAAATCATTTCTCCCCATTCTCACCAGTGCTCTCGTCTGCAGCTGCGTTGCAGCCAGCAGGAGGCGGAGCTGAGGCGGCGAGAGCAGAACACCAACCGGCTGAAGGAGCGAATGTCTCAGCTGACGGAGCGACACAAAGAGAGAGGACACTGTGAGTCCTGCCACAGTTACATTCATAGTTCATAATGATTAGACCATTTTTTCCTTCAATTTCTTGTTCATTTTAATGCCTGGTACAACTAAAGGTACATTTGTTTGGACAAATATTATGATAACAAAATAGCTCATAAGAATTTAATTTTAGAGCCTGATATCTAGACATTTTCCATGGTTTTCTTGATAATAACCAAAATCATTATCAAGAAAAAATCCATGGAAAATGGCTAGATATCAGCTTTAAACAGTTATGAGCTATTTTTGTTATCATAATATTTGTCCAAACAATGTACCTTTAGTTGTACCAGGCATTAAAATGAACAAGAAATTGAAGAGGGTGGTCTAATAATTTTTTCCATGACTGTATATCAAATATTTACCACTCATTTGCCATCATTTTTCTATCAAGCCATAGAGGTGCTGAACTTTCCTCCTGGAAGTCGCGGCAAAAGAGAACAACAGCCAGTGAAATCATTCAGGTCTACTGCAAAGTAAGTTATTACCATCACTTCCTGATTGTTGCTTTGGAACGCTGCCTCGACCTCTTCCTAACGCTCATTTTCCTCTCTCTCAACCCTGTAGACGAGAAGAGGCAGCACTGCGTGTGATGCTGGAGCGTAGAGAAGCAGAGCTGAGGGAGGCCATGAAGCTTCGCCACAGCCCTCACCACGCTACTTCACGCTCTCAGAGTCGACATGGAGAATGTGAGCAAACCTTATCGCTGATTAGCCTCTTTTTCTTTTTTTTTCCTGTTGTAACTTGTTTTTTTTATTTATATACTGTATTTATTCACTTTTCTTACAAGCAAACATACAGAAGACAGGACCAGACAAAATGACAAAACAACAACAACAAGCTGGGAATACCAATACAAAAATCAAAGACCCAAACAAAATAATCAGTTCCAGGTAAATGTGACAGGTACAATATGCAGTACAGAGCGAAATACAATGGGAGCTAAATAAATACAGAAAACACATAAAAATACAGTTTTTTAATATGAGTATAGTCAAGAAATGGTTTCCATATTCTTTCAAAGGCATTTGTTTTGGAGTGAAGAAGGCAGGTAAGAAAGTCCAGAGGTATGTATTCAGTTATTGTCCTATGCCATCCCACCACTGAGGGGGGCTTATCTGAGATCCAGAGCTGAAGAATATTTTTCCTGGCACAAAATGTCAAAACATTATACAATTTTTTCTGATATATATCAGTCACACGATCACTGGGAAGACCCAGAAGGAGGGAAACCGGGTTAAGTTGATTAGCCTCTTTTTGTGTCTCTTTGTTTGTCATCCCTGAGCATCTCTTTGTGTCTGGCACTTTAACTTCTTAACTTCTTGTAGAAGGGATTGTTCTGTGTCCCTTTTTAGTTTTGTGTCTCTTTGTAGTAATTTATATACAGTTATGGGAAAAATTATTAGACACCTTTGTTTTCTTCAATTTCTTGTCCATTTTAATATCAGGTACAACTAAAAGTAAATTTGTTTGGACAAATATAATGATAACAACAAAAATATCTAATAAGAGTTTAATTAAGGAGCTGATATCTAGACATTTTCAATGGTTTACTTACTAGTTTTTATACCCAGATGTCAAATAACTATAATCAGCAAATACACAATTGAACTTTGCTAATGTTCCACGGCTAAACTTAACTCAGTGCTGGTGAGCCTTGTGGGAACATTTAGCCTTTAGTTCAGTGAGGACAGCAAGGACCTTCACTAGATAGACAAAGCTCTTCTACAGAACTCTAAAAAACTCTCTGTTTACACTCTAAATTCTGTTTATACTGCCATATTTATACTTATACTGATACATTCTGTTTATACTGTGCCATATTGCCATACTGATACTATTCACCATATTTATACCATTAATCTGTTCATACCGTCATATTTATACTATTTACATCTCCCAGATTTGCCACCGTCTTTTCTTCTTGCTTGTATCTATGTTTTTACATTTATATTTAATATCTTTTACTTATATTTTATATTTCATGTTTATTGCTGTTTTGCACCGGGGATAAGCGGGAAAGACAATTTCAAGCCATCAGAAGCTCAAACGGCTAATAAAATGACCTTTTGATATTGTTGATATTGTTTTCTCAAGTACTGTTTCCAAGGGCAAGAATGAACATGAAATGATAGTCTAACCTTTTTTTTCTTTAGACCCTGTCCAGCATAGTGGATGTTCCTGATGAGGGCCAAACTGAAGACAAAAGGCTGGATCAGGCTGAGGAGGTGCTGGGTGACCATGTGACAGGAGGCGTGGTTCAGAGCTGGAGGGAGGTGCAGAGGAGGCTGGGAGACCTCCCAGCAGGAGGTGAACACCCAGGTTCTGCTGCTTTGATGTGTTTTGAGAAGACTATATAAAGAAATATCCAGAATTATAATTTAAGTTTTAACCTGTTTTTGCTAACAATTATTGAGAACACTTGTCAAAGGAATCCTACCATGCTGTTTCCTGACTCTGTAGGTCCCTCTGGTGTTGGTACTGATCATGAGAAGCTGCTGGCTCAGCTAGAAACTGAGCTGAAGGAGAGTCACCAGCTGGTCAGGATACAGCAGCATCTTCTGCAGGTATGATAGTCCATCTTGCACACATGGGTGGTTGACGTGACGCTCAATTTTTGTGTTCCCAGTGACAAATATTACTAAACTTTGATAATATTTCATTAAAATTAATGTTTTAATATGCAGTTCATTCTTCTACATCTAATCCATCTGCAAACAATGAGTATCGTTCTTCAACTATGCAAATATTCTGTTTTGAACATGACATTTGTCCACCGGTGCAACTGTCCTAGGTAGCATTACTTATCTTAAAACAACTGTAATTTAATGAAAAATTAATCTAAATACATTAAAATACTTGAGCAACGCCATGATGTCGATATAAAACAGGCATTAATGTGACCAGCCCATTACTGAGAGGGGTCCTTCCAGAATCAGGAAGGACAGAAGAATCTCTGGACACAAGATCACTTCTGTCTCAAATATTTTCAGAATATTAATATTTCCGTGCAGTGTTGGAACTGGTCGTCTTAAGGTAGTCCTTTGGTACAACGCAGTTTAAGTATCAATTGACATTGATTGATCATTGAAAATAATGTAAATTGATAAAAATATTCATAACTAATATGCCTTGGGCTTATCTATCTTATCTGTCCAACATTCTCTGAATTAAATAATGACATTCTTTATTGTGTTGCACCGGTGGACACATTTTAGGACTACCACACCAAAAAGTTAATAATATGCTAAATATATGAAGAATTAGAAATGGACACATTCAGTTTTGAATTATTCAACCACCCACATACACTTATACTCCCGTATGAACTTGTCAGACTAGAAACGCTACTTTCTGTCTGCAGGAAGGCCTTGCCTCACCGGTTCCCTCTGAGCTGGCTGATTCCTACTTTCTGGAAGAGTGGGAGCGTCTCCAGGTGCGCGGGGCGGAGCTCCATCATCAGAGGAGAACATTTGAACGGGAGAGGAAGTCCTTCACTGAAGCTGCCATACGACTGAGCCATGAGGTGTGAAGGAAATGAGGAAGAAACTATTATTGTTTTGCAGATTTACCTCATTAGGTTTACAATCTTCAAGACACCGTCTATCCTTAAACAGTTGATCTGAATGAAGGAAAACATTTTCTCCCAAAATGCAATAAATGTCAGAAGGATAAACAGAAGGATTAGTCAGGCGGTTTAGCTAAATAAAGGGGACACGCTGGACAAAAGCACCACATTTTTTCCGCGTGCTCTCTATCATTATAGGTTTCAATTTTTGGTAGGAGCCACTTCATCAAGATGGCCGATCCAAGATGGCACCCATATAAAGTCTATGAGAACCAATACATCTTCCAAGCCAAATAGAAGGTCAATCTTGGTGTCAAAATCTACATTTTCTGGGTCAAGGAATCATTTAAAGCTGCTGAGAATATCACTAGATGATTATTTGATCAAATAGAAATGTTCATTTTCACCCAGACTGGTAGGCAACTCGCTTCAAGTGCTGCAGCAGAGAATCCTGAGATGAAAATGTTTGGAATCTAATAATTATGTAAATACATGGCCAAAATGAACATATCTATTTGATCATCTAGTGATATTCTCAGTAGCTTTAAATTATTCTTTGACCCAGGAAATGTATATTTTGACACCAAGATTGACCTTCTAAGTGGCTTAGAAGATTTATTGGTTCTCATAGATTTTATATGGCTGCCATCTCCGATCTGCAATCTTGATGAAGTGGCTCCTATCAAAAATTGAAACCTATAGTGATGGAGAGCATGTGGAAAAAATGTGGTGCTTTTGTCCGACGTGTCCCCTTTCTTCCCAAATCTGGTCCTAAGCTGCCTGACTAGATCCCTCTACTCATAGTGCACTTAAAGTAGTTTCCTCATACACAGACTGCTTAAACGTGTAAAATGTAACTTTTCCACATCAGAAATGTCTAAAAACAAACTAGACCTGTGTTTATATATTTTGTTGTTTCCATTAATTTTCAAACTCTGAGAAATCAATAATTTCCATAATCCATTTCATTTGATTGCCTGCCAATGGTGCAATTTCCCTTTTGCGCATGCATCAGTTTTATGGTTAGAAGTTGTTTCAATCTCAGTTGTTTACTATGTATTTTATTCTCTTTAGTAACGGGGCGTCTGGAACCTCAGTTATCAGAAAAACATGTTGTGCAAAGCGGTTCAGCTCTCAGCTTCTCCAGGAAGTCCTGTGTCCTCCAAACAAAACCGGAGAAACGCTGATTTTTAATGTGAAACTACCTTATTCTGTGTTAAATCACCAGGTTAATTTGTTTGGGAAAGGATCCATTCAGATTATTTAGCTCCGGACAATAACCCGAATAAGCACTGCGGGAATCCTAACTAGGAAAAGCTGACTGCAGTGGTGGTGAAGACAACAACTCCCATGATGCCATGCTGCTGAACAATATCACCATGCTGCAGTGGCGGACTCAGACTGTTAGAAGGGCGGGGGCGAAAAAATAAAAAGGGCACATTCTGCACAACATGGAGCCCCACCAGCACGCCCAATTATGATGCATCATGTATGATGAAATATTAGCATTAAGTTAAAAGGAGATCCAGATCAAAGTAGTTAATGATATGGTACTGACAATTAAAAGTATCGAACTAAACCATCTAAGGGGGTCCGGGGGCATGCCCCCCCCAGGAGAAAATTTGTACATTTTTAAGTAAAATGCATCTATTTTGTGCACTTTGAGAGCTAAATGAGAGCAAACATCTCACATAACATTATTCACAGTTGGGTGATACTGTATTATAGAATCTCTAGAGATAGATTTTTACCACTCTAGAGGGCAGTTTCGCGCGCTTTTTCAACCACGGTGGCACCAAACAGGAAAAAAGACACTAGAAGGGCTCTCATTAAGGCACGTTATTGAATTTTCTTGCACTAGAGGGTACATCATCATAATTTGTTATATGAAGGGGCACCCTAGAGGGCACCAAATCATTTTTTGCATGTGTAAAGGGCAGCCAATAAGGTACTTCCTCTCGTTTTCACCACTCTAGAGGCACTTTAGCGCGCTTTTTCAACCATGGAGGCTGACCATGGATTGAGAGACCCCTAACAACCTAACTTCTGTCTTGTGTGCAGCGGCGTGACTTTGAGCAGCAGAAGGCGTCTCTGCTGAAGCAGCAGTACCTGTGTGATTCACCTGGAGCCGACAGAGGAGCTCCAGGAAACCAGCGGAGAGCGAGCCCTGCTTCCAGTGAGAATACAGATAAACCATGGAGTGGTGGGAGAGGTGAGCGTTTAAACGGTGGAATAACTTAACAACAACAGTCTAACAGATTATGTATGTGCGTCTCCAGATTTCTCCAGTTTGGGGCCAACCAGTATATCTGGCCGTGTCCCCGTTACTCCATCGTCCTCCACGTCGAGGACCGCCGCTGTTTCTGTCTCTCATCAGGGAAGAGTTGAGACCCCCAGCACTCCTGAGCTCTACTCTGCCCTCAACCTGTCTTATAGCAGCAGGTAAGACTGCTCTGTCATTATAACTTGTTGATGTTATACATTTGTTTTTTCTGTTGTCAGTTTATTACTTTCTGATGAAATTTTAGGTGGAGGCTTTAAATAAGCCCATCTGGGTTTTCTGCCTCTCCCTGCACTTTACATTATATGTTATCTTTGTCATTTTGTGTAATTCTAATTGTGCAAATAAAATAAAACCTAAAATAAAACCTAAAACCTCTCATAGTCGTGATGGGAATTTGGTCTCTTTTTAGTGAGCCGGGTCATTTGACTCAGCTCACCAAGAAGAGCCTAGCAGACTATCAGTCTACACAAACCAATCCAAAGCATTTACTGCAGCGTCAGTGCTTTGAGTGGGTAAAGTCTGGCCCTGAGCAGTTCGGATCCAGAATAAACAAATAGAACGAATATAGTAAAAAACAAAGTCAGAAAGAAAGGTGGCTAACATTTACCCAACAGTAAAGGCCATCTTTACAGACCATTTTAAAGATATGGACAAATTAACTTTTTTCAAAATGTTTTCTCTTATTTCTCCCAAACAAAAGTGTAAAATTGTTTACCATTAGCACTGCTATTACTCATCGTCTCTTCTCCTCAGGAGCAGAGAGGCTGATCTAGAGTCTCAGTCGTGGGACGGCGGCGCCGACAGGACGGCGCCACACTGGGACTCGTCCTTTTAATGTGATTTTGACGATGAGTCGTGATTGAAAACATATTGTACCTTATTTTCACTTTTAGGATTAAGATTTAGTTTTATCATGCTGCTAAAAACAATAAAAGGAAAAGCTTTTTTGTTGTTGTAATCTAACCCTGCCAATAAATTATGTTTTCTTATTATGACTAGCTATTATTGGGCTTTTTTTTTTTTTAATTAAGAATCCACTTTTTTTTAAAGACTTTAGTAGGATCAAGTCAGTTATCACTGTACTTACAATGTTTGCAATGCTTTACCCATTACTTTTCCTATTCAAACAAGGAAAGTGTTTCTTAAAGATTTTTTTATTTTCCTTTTATTGGACAGTGTAGAGTTCGACAGGACAGGAAGCTAATCTAGGATGTTGCAGCTACGTGGTAATTTACACGAGTCTATCACCATCCAGCAGTGCCTGACTCCTGCCAATCCAAAAAAGGTGAAAGAGGTAACGAACGAAGTCATGTAGCTGAAACACGGCAGCCACCAGTCGCTCAATGCAACCATGCCCTAAATCAGCTATTCTCAACCTTGGGGTCGGGACCCCAATTGGGGTCGCGAGATGATTTCTGGGGGTCGGCAAATCATTTGTTTTAGTCTTTTTGGTCACTTAATGTCTTTTTTTGTTCATTTTGTGTCTTTTTAGGTAATTGTGTCTTTTTTTGATCATTTTGTGGTCAATTTGTGTCTTTTGGG
The DNA here is from genome assembly GCF_030273125.1 of Centropristis striata. Classification (NCBI taxonomy): domain Eukaryota; kingdom Metazoa; phylum Chordata; class Actinopteri; order Perciformes; family Serranidae; genus Centropristis; species Centropristis striata. Next base: position 1,474,761 of record NC_081517.1, on the reverse strand, counting down.
TAATTTGGTTTCCTTTTTTTGGTCATTGTCTTTTTTTTAGTCATTTTGTGTCTTTTTTTGGTCATTTTGTGTCTTTTTTTTGGTCATTTTGTGTCTTTTTTGGTCATTTTGTTTCCTTTTTTTGGTCATTTTGTTTCTTTTTTGGGTGATCTGAACTGTGCGTGTGAGATTGTGTTCAGTGAGCGGGGGTCACGGACAACATGCATGTTAAATTGGGGGTCGCGACTAAAAAAGGTTGAGAATAGCTGCCCTAAATCATGCTTTAAACCTCTAATACAATTTAAAGGGAATGAGTTATATAACCCAGGGCCCAATCCCTGTACAGCTGTAGGTTGTTGAGGGCAAAACAGATTGAGTTTTTTTGTGTGACGCTCTAAACATGTTTATTTCTGTTGTAAAGTTGGCAGTGGCGGTTCTACACAGGGGCCTCCAGGGGCCACTGCCCCTGTGAAGAAGCCTTTGGCCCCTGCGTCAAATTAATAATAAAATGATCCATTTATAACGATGAACAATGGAACAATTCTTACCAATTTTTGTTCAAACAATATCTCATTGTACACAAAAGGAACCCAGAATGTGAACATTGTATCATAGTTTAATTGTGCAATAAAATATTGTGTGTATATAAAAAAAAGATCATTCTGACTGTACTGCACTTTCAAAATAAAGTTGTTTAAATCAATGTATTTGTATCTTCCAAATATACTTAAATGAGAAGTTTAGATAAGCTAAAATAAAGGTTTTGAATGCTTAAATATCATCTTTGCCATTTTTTAATGTGCCCCTCTGATTAAACACTGGCCCCTCCTTGGCCCCCACAGTAAAACTGGTCTAGAACCGCCACTGAAAGTTGGGCATTTTTAACATAGGGGTCTATGGGGATTATTGATGAAACAGCAGGTTTTGGAACAATTGTCAGGTAAATCAATTAAATCACCTTTCTCCATGATTGATTGATTAGATATGTCTTAAAGATCAGTTAAACTGGTGTACCTAAAAAAAAAAAGTGGGCAGTAATTATACAATTAACACTGAAACAAAGTTCCAAACTGTGAAATAAAATTCCAATAATCATTAGATCAGCTTTATCTCCCTAAACTGAGACTTTAAAAACCTAGAAACTTCTTTGTGTGCAAACGTAACTGCACGAGGACACAACAGCGTCCCTCGGCCTGGTTAATGACTTGCACGCTTGGTGCATCAGCTCCTCTGATTGGCTGCTGACTCCGCGGTGCGTGCCTCTGATCACCACTTGTACCCAATTACCAATTACCAACTTCAAAACTGTGCTGCGCGCGCCTGGCGCCGCGTGTCTGCTGTCCTTTACGTCGCAGATACAAAGTCAACAACTGGAGCTTCTCCCTGATAGGAGGAGGACGTCTGGCCGAGAAGGAGCGAGGATGAACGGCATGGTTCTGGGACTCTTCCATCACCTGCCGCGCTTCATGGAGTCTGACAAGACCAGTTTCCAGCCCTGGAGAGACTACATAGGACTGTCGGACACAATCAGAGAGATCATGAGTCGGCACGCGGACTCCGAGTCCTCACTTCCAGCTCCGCGCGCGCACTCTGAGGACCTGTGTGACGCGCTGATGTCTGTGCGCATTAACGCAGTTTGCCAAAGTGGCGACGTTGGAGCAAAGTGTTCTCCAGATCTCCTCGCCGGATGTACGCCGCCTTTGACTCCTCTGCGTCCACCGGATGGCTCTTGGCTCGCTGCAGACTACTTAAAAGTGAATCCAACAGACGCAGAGGACCTGAAACCTGCGTCAAAACCGGCAGACCGCAAGAAGAGCGCTCGTTTCAAATCACCTGATCCGCCGGTGGTTCCTGCATCTTCTGCACGCATGTTCTGCAGTTTCTGCAAGCACAACGGTGAGTCTGACTCGGTGTGCGCGTCCCACTGGCTGAAGAACCACTTCGGGGAGGTTTTGTGTCCCTACCTGCGGCAGTACGTGTGTCCTCTGTGCGGAGCCACGGGGGCCAAGGCGCACACCAAGCGCTTCTGTCCCAAGGTGGACAGCGCGTACAGCTCCGTGTACACCAGGAGCAGACGCTGAGCCAACAGCAACAACAACCAGAAGGCTTTATCTTCTTTACTAGGTGTGATTTTGTTTACTATCACGTGTTTGTGTGTATGTGGTTTGGTTTTTTATTTGCATGCCTTGGCACGTGTGCCCTGTAGCCTCCTTAAGGCTGATTGGAGTCTTCTTCCAGCTGGTGTTTCTGTCTAACAGCGTCACTTTGGTGTTTGGATTCTGTAGAGTACTTTCAAGAACGACTGCCAGATATTATGTTTGGGAGGAAGAACAAAAAAGACCTTTAAAAAAAGGGAAAATGTACGTTTGTTTTACATATTTTTAAACATGGCCACCTCATATCTCCTGTCCATGCATTAAAGGATTCTAACACTGTCAAACCTTTCTTAGACCTGCAGTCATCAGCATTAACCTTATTACAGCATCATGTGTCCATGTCAGCATTTTAAATTTTTAAAATATGAGTGACTTGTTCTTGTTCTGAGGTGTAAATACCAGTTCTTGATGAATGTTTATTTTATTTTGTACATGAGGCTCTTCTAAAAAAAGAAAAAGAGACGCAATTTCAGCTCTCTTCTCGATTTGTAAAGAGAAATGTGTGTGAGAATTTCTGTGTGAAATTATTGTAAAGTTATAAACATCTAAATTGACATCAATGTGTGTTCTTTGTCATCAATGTCCTTTAAAAAAACAATTATACAAAGTCAGAACTCAGATTAGTGACTTAACCTCCTGTGACCCTGCGTCCTAATATGTGGACATTTCATTTTAGGTTTTCTGGACCTTATATTTCATTCTGCTTAACTATATCTGCACTCTAGAATAAGAACAATACATCAATCAGTGTAAAAATCAGATGGCAGCATCTTGGTAAAGTCAATGAACAGCTTTTAACCAGACAACAGTGGACCAGGTACCAAATCTGATCAGATTTTATGGCTAAAACTTGTGTATTTGTGCTTAATAATGTTTGTAGTTTGATGTTCTGTGCAAGTTTGATTATTTTTAGCATTAGCAACAAGTTCCGACTCTGCTAATCAGGAAGAATTCATTTGAAAACGAATAGACTTTTACTATCATTCTTCAAATGAGAGGGTGTAAATGTAAGGAAATAAAGTTTATTCACTGGTGAATTAATTGCGTTATACATATGTTTTTTCAAACACTAATTCCTGTTCAAAGACGATGCTTAGTTTTTGTATTTATCAGGTCCTACAAATCCAAAATATCTAGGAGAAACTAACAACACATACCAAATAAAAGCTTGGCTCTCAGGAGGTTAATAAACAGCAGTTTGCTTTATTTAGGGAGAATCAGAACAACTCAGCCATTACACTGAACATGTTGGCTGTTATCAATACAGGAAGAGTGAAAATAGTTGAACAGTGGTACATTAAAACATTTGTACGGCAACACGAGCGGCTTAATTACCCACAAACCATTGGTGCAACAGGAGACTTGGTACAGATCCTCAACGTGTGGCGCTCCTTGAACTTTTACTGCTGCGGCGCAGATTCTCCAGCTCTCTGTGAGCGGCCATCACCTTACGACTAGAGACAGAAAGCAGAGTGATGACTGGAATATGTTGAATGTACACTACCGGTCAAAAGTTTTAGAACACCCCAATTTTTCCAGTTTTTTATTGAAATTCAAGCAGTTCAAGTCAAATGAACAGCTTGAAAGGGTCCAAAGGTAAGTGGTGAACTGCCAGAGGTAAATAAAAAAAGGTAAGCTTAACCAAAACTGGAAAATAATGTACATTTCAGAATTATACAAGTAGGCCTTTTTCAGGGAACAAGAAATGGGTTAACAACTTAACTCTATGGAGTCTTGGGCTATTTTGTCCATTTTTGAATTCTTTTCATGTCTTTGTAAGTCATTTTGTGTCTTTTTTTTGGTAATTTTGTGTCTTCTTAGTCATTTTGTGTCTTTTTTTTTGTCATTTTGTGTTTTTTTTGTCATTTTGTGTCTTTTTTTTTGTCATTTTGTGTCTTTTTTTAGTCCTTTAGTCAAACATAAAATGTGATTTTGAATCTTTTTTTTACTTTAAAAACACTATCATGCTCAATCAAGAAGTTTAAATGTTGCAAATGTGCATTAATTTCAGAGTACACTGAGACATTAAACTGCATCATTTTCAATTAAATTCTGGAAAAGTTGGTGTGTTCTAAAACTTTTGACCAGTAGTGTAGTTAGCCAAAATGTTGAACAGTTTCAGTCGGCTGTGGCAGTAAAATGCAACATTTTATCTACTTTGTTGGGCCAATTTCTTATTTTTATACACTACCGGTCAAAAGTTTTAGAACACTCACAACTTTTCCAGAATTTTATTGAAAATGATGCAGTTTAATGTCTCAGTGTACTCTGAAATTTATGCATATAACAAATAAACAACTGAAGTTAAAAAAGAAATCATAGAATCAATTTAGAAAGGAAAATGTATTCTAAACTGTTGACTCATGGAAGTAGCACCTTAACAGATAGAACAGCTGAACACACTCGATGGAAATCAAATATTCTTCAGAAAGTTCTTCCCAACTCTGTTGCAGAAGTTCCCTTAAATGTGGAGCAACTTGTAGGTTGTAAGTGATCAAGAAAAGTTAGGAGTTTTACCAACTTAAATCACTGTTTTAGGCCAAAAAATACAAGTTGGCTTTTTTGCAGTGCAGTCGTAGTAGCCACTAAGAATAGCTCATTAATGTGTAGGGGATTTTAGTACTTCTACACCTTTAAATATTCTGGTTATTGCTCATTTCAAGTCACTGATGAAAATCAGGTTGTAGCTTGCAGTCTAGCTAACTGTTTCTGATGTTTCTCTAAAACAATGTTCCTCTGATGACTTATTGAAACGGGAACATCGATCTGTTAATATCTTTCCAACTGTACAGAATACAAAAATACTTTATTCTTGTCATTTCAATGTTTTTATCAAACTGCATAATGAAAAAAAATTCCTACTCTCATTTAGTTCTCCTACCTGGCACCAATCATCTTCCATACAAATGTCACCGTCTGCCACCTATATATTTTCCACATGTAGATTTGTATTTTTTAATTAAAACATGCTTTTTCTTTAGGATGGACAAGTTAAACAAAGATGTTTTTTTTTTAATCTACTGTTAGACCCAGTGTGTATTAGTTTAATTTGTTGACCAGAGTTTTTCTCCAACCATATTAAAGCTGAATCCTCCTGAACTTAAAAAAAAAAAAAAAAGGTGCCAAGCAGTCTGGAGCTGGCAGAGCTGACTACACCCTCCGGCCAATCAGAGCACAGAGGTGGGTGTGAATAAGATGAAACTGACCAATGAGATTACTGGTCAAAAGTTCAACAGGGAAGAGAGGAGCAGAGCTGAAATCAAAGGCAGGTTAGAAAAAAGGGTAAAGATGCTAAATATCTGAATATTATCGGGCAGTTAAAGACACATTGACTAACTTTAGAGAGGAAAGTTCTCTGATGAGGCCACAGATCAGATCTGTAGCATCTTCAGGACCGTCTGGAGAATCATCTTCCTCCCTCTCCATCTCCTCTTCCTCACTGGATGGAGAGAAAGAATAAAATCAGATGGGGGAAAAATGTGAAGATATGTAGACACAAGACAGTTCCTTTGTTAAATATGTTGATGCCTTCTAAAGGGTAAAAAATTAAAGATGTCTTTCTGATTTCACTGTATGTTAATCAGTAGTTAAAAACATGTAAGCTAATACTTTCCACTGTGCTTGTTTACAACTTCACATCACTCTCGTGGTTACTGTGATATTTAACCCTCTTCCCGTCTCTCTTACGTCAGAAAGATGGTGTTCAGCTGCGAGTCTGACACGTAATCCAGGTTTCCAGATCCAAACGGGTCGCTGGAGTCCCTGGTCTGAGCGTTCAAAGCAGAAGGATCGGCACCTGGGACACCATCAGCATCACACTGTGTGCAACAAAAGTAAATCAACCATTTCTGTAAAGTTAGAAGGTACAAAGTTAAATAAACCTTCAGTATACTGTTTATCACTTTGGTGATGCTCATGTTTTGTTTTTGTTAAAGTTTCAGTAATAAAAAAATAATCTATCTGGCTTCCTTCTACCTTTACTAGTTGCAGTATTTTACCTTAAATACTTAATAAATAGTTACTTTTCTTAAAGCAACGACAATTTTATTTTGCTGCTGGCGCCCCCTGTGGACGACAGCAGAAGTGTTTTCCTGAGCACCACCAGATGCATAGCGATGGCGTGATGGATCTTTTGTGGTGATGTAAGATTAACAGATAACTGAAATATGAAGATAGTGAAACAAAGTGAGCTTAATGTACTACTTACTGCCAAACTTAAAGCTGTTTCACACTAAGCTGGATTTTTGTTGATATTCATATAGACATGAATAAAAACTGATTCTTATGGATTCTTGCACACTGATGAGGAACATTCGTGCAGCGACAACATGCATGTTAAATTGGGGGTCGCGACTCAAAAAGGTTGAGAACTACTGCTCTAGAGGGTTAATAAGTAAATTATTTGTCCAGACACAAGAAGACACCTCTGGATTTCTTTTTTCAGTGTATAAAGGCATCAGTATTACAGTCTCAACAGATACTTGATATTATGAGCATTTAATAAACTGGTCCACTCACTCTGTGTTTCCTCTCCTCTGGGCTGAATCCTCCTGACCGGCTGTCTGAGGATGAAGCACCTTCAGCTCCGTCACTGCTCCCAGCACCACCAGTTAACTCTTCCTCCTTCTTATCACTGGTCCCAGTAACCAGCAGGAGAGCAGCCTCAGCTGCAGCCCTGTTCTCAGTTTGCTCATTTTCAGTTTGATTAGAGTAAGAAGTTAAAACAGGACATTGTTCTACTACTGCTGACTCGACTTCTGTGTCTTTCACTGGTTCCTGAGCTTCTCTGTGTCCCTCCAGTTCCTGCTGCTGCTGGTTCCCAAAGAGCTCCTCCTCCTCCTCCTCCTCTTCCTCCTCCTCTGCAGGTGGCTCTGACTTTGGTTCACCAGTTAGTTCACCTCCACCCTCACCACTCTCTCCCTTTGAGCTGCTCCCATCCGAGTCAGTGACAGCCATGTGGACTTCAGGTTCTGCCCTGTGTGTCGACAAACAATGTCATCTTTAAATCACATTTACTTCTGTTAGTTACTTCTGTTACTTGTCATGTATTTTCGGTTTGGAGTGTGTTTTTCAGTGGCTTCTTCATCGCATCCAGACGTAAAAACAAAGCAGACCAAAAAAAGACACGAAAGAACACAAAATGAGAAGACAGAATAACCAAAAAAACCCCACAGAAGAGACAAAATGACCAAAAAAGACACAAAATGACCATAAAAGACACAACAACAGACACAAAATGACCATAAAAGACACAAAAAAGACATAAATGACCAAAAAAGACACAAAATGACAAAACAACCCACACAAAATAACTAAAAAAAGACACAAAAACTGAGCAAAAAAGATACAAAAGACACAAAAAGACACAAATGACCAAAAAAGACACAAAATGACTTACAAAGACACCAAAAAGACACAAAAGGACACAAAATGAGAAGACAGAATAACCAAAAAAACCCACTGAAGAGACAAAATGACCAAAAAAGACACAAAATGACCATAAAAGACACAACAACAGACACAAAATGACCATAAAAGACACAAAAAAGACATAAATGACCAAAAAAGACACAAAATGACAAAACAACCCACACAAAATAACTAAAAAAAGACACAACAACTGAGCAAAAAAGATACAAAAGACACAAAAAGACACAAATGACCAAAAAAGACACAAAATGACTTACAAAGACACCAAAAAGACATGAAAGGACACAAAATGAGAAGACAGAATAACCAAAAAAACCCACAGAAGAGACAAAATGACCAAAAAAGACACAACAACAGACACAAAATGACCATAAAAGACACAAAAAAGACACAAAATGACAAAACAACCCACACAAAATAACTAAAAAAAGACACAACAACAGACAAAAAAAGATACAAAAGACACAAATGACCAAAAAAGACACAAAATGACTTACAAAGACACGAAAAAGACATGAAAAGGATTCAAAAATGGACAAAATAGCCCCAGACTCCATAGAGTTCAAATGTTCCTGCAGCACCGGAGGTTTCAGATTCAGGATTGAGACCATCATAGGTCCAAGTTTCTAGGACGTAGCCTGTGTTATTGCAAAAAAACATGCTTCCGGAGCAGAAAGATATGAAATTGGTTGCAATCTGTTGCTTCACCACCAGATGCCACTAAATCCTACACACCGCTCCTTTAACACTAGTTTAGATTCCTCACTACATTATTTTGTGTGCTTGCTTGCAAAAGCACACTAATTGTTAATTCGTGGGCTTATTCTTATTCTTACGTTTCTTCCGTATCAATTTTTGGTCAACTATTCCTCCCAGAGTTTTGGCCACACATACACAAAAAAGGTATCAAATCGACCAGCTCGCCCATGACAAGTGTGCTATGACTTTTCTAAGGGTTTTGACAAACGGTTTTCAAAATATTGGGGAAAAACACGTCAAAAAATCCCCCCAATGTAACCCTATGGAGAGTCTTAGTTTAATCCCCGGCCCTTTTGATAAACCACGAGAATGACGGTCCAGAGGCAAGCACACAATCAAAATTTCTTTAGAAATGTTCTAGTTCTGACCTGTCGTCCTCTCCACAGCTGCTGGACTGATGTTCTACCGCTGCCTCGTCCTGCTCTGTGACGCTGCTCACTGGGATGGACGGTGAAGGTTGAACCTCTTCCTGAGCCTCGTGGTCCTCTGTGTTAGTACAGATCTGCCTCACAACTCTCTCTGCTCCATTGTGTCCATTTTCTCGTTTCTGTGTCTGTAAAAAGTGACTCCTCTCCCTCTCTGTCAGACCACACATACCCATCCTTCTCTTCTTTTTGGCCGGTCCTCCTGCTGCTGCTGCCTCTTTTGTCATTTCCTTGACATCAGCCATGTGAACATTGCTAGATTCTTCTTGGCTGGCTTTTTGTTTTTTCTCCAGATTACACTGAGAGTTCTCCTTTGAACTCAGTTGCTCCTCCAAAGCAGCTCCATCTGTGGAAAAATAGTTTTAGATTCTTGATATTTAAACAATAAACATTTCCACAACATTTAATTAAATCATGTCTCATAGACAAATGGGCAGACAGGCTAACTGCAGGGGATTAACATGTGTATTGCATGGCAATTAACTGAACTGGTTCCCAATCTACGGTTCTATTGTTTCTTTGAAGATTATGTGTCTCACTGCTTTGCAATGTCTGGTTCCTGTATGTTAATCTCATTAAGACGCTACTTCACCTGTAACTTCCTCCTCTCTTTGATCATGTAAGGCTGAAATGTTGTATATAAGGAAGAAAGTTTACTTTGAGAGAGAGATTGCTGAGACTCTCTCCGTGTACACGTAACTAAAAGCACTGATTGATCACACCGGCTCATTACATTTTTCTTAAATATCTTGGGAAGAAACTGCATCTACACATCACCCTCTTCAGAGACCGGCAGGAAGACCTGGACTGGATCGGTGCATGTTTGAGATGCTGATCCGTTTCCTTCCCCAACAGTCAAATCCTCCTTTTGGTTCTCAGCATGTTCTCTGAAGCTCTCCGGCTGAGAATCATTGTTGGGATTAGTGACGGTCATCTCTTCTTGCTCTTCAGAAGCTTTAACGGTCACATTTTTTAAGTTATCACTTGTTGCTTCTGCATTTTTTTCTTCTGTGTCAGGATCTAGTTTGGACTCTTCTGCTGCCTCAAACTGTTCAGTTGAAACTGTCGTAGATTCCTGGAGAGGAGACTGGTGGCGCTGCAGCAGTGTGGCATCCACTGCTGGATTATTTCCTTCAGTGTCCTGAAAAAAATAGACTGATTTTTTATTTATTGAATTGACAACTATTACTATGCACAAGGAACTTAATTGGTTATTGGTCAAAGACAGACTATTGTACTCACTGCTAATTGTTATTAGAAATATATCTGTCTTAAAAGCACCTTCTATTTTGTTTAAAAACCTTGCTTTTAGTGCAGAGAGTCATAAATATATCAGCAGACATGCAGCTGTAGGTAACTTTACATTACTTAAAGCAAGATCTAACGCCATCAAGCACACATTTCTGTTTAGAGGTATGAAAGAATGGAATTCACTGCCTAAAAATATCAAACTCACCACTAACATAAAGCAATTCAAAATATTAATAAAACAGTATTTATCAAAATAAGAAAACATGGTATATTTATATGTATGTAGTATATTTCTATAGATATATGATATGTGTTATTATAATGTATATGCTGCAGAAGGAATGTGTATATATAACATATGTATTATGTGTTAGTAGATTTTGTAATGATGTATACATATATGTAGAAATGTGTGTAATATGGATTAATATGTGAATAATTTTTGTTTTGTTTTATTTTTTATTTTTATTATGTTTTGTGTTTTTAACTGTATATTTGATACTGTTGGACCCCAGGAAGAATAGCTGTGGCTTTGCTGCAGCTAATGGGGATCTTAATAATAAACTAATAAACTAATAAACAATTTGGCTTAATTAGATGTAAATGTAGATTCTGTAATTCCAAATTACCTGTTGATGAAGAGTAGCCTGAACATTATCAGGCTCTGAGATTTCATCAGTGGGACATTCCCTCTTCCTGGACCGGAGCGAGCGAGGCTGGGCTGGAGCTACGCTTTCTTAACACACAAGGATAAACGCAATAAAGGAAAGATGCTAAAGACAACTGGTCAATTTTGTGATTTTGGGCTATTTTATTTCCATGTCTTTATCATGCTAGTGGGAAAGAGAACATCCAAAATACACATTTAGGTGTCTATTCTACCACACTTTGTTCATTTACGTTTGTAGGTTTCTCCTACATCCATCAAAAATTGGCTTTATGTCTCATTTGCATATTTAAACATACATTTTTTTTTTAAAATGACGCTATTCACCTGTTATGTCTGGCAACATATATATAATTGCACAATCCACATATGTAAAGGCCTTTTTCTTAAAATGAGTTATTCTTCCCATAATCTGAGCCAGAAATCTCCACTTCAGTAGCACTAAAAGGAAACAAAACTTTCATTCCTATCTGTATTCTGTAGGTTTTGCAGAGAGGTTTGTTTATATATTATTTATAGCCTGTTTTATACAGCATTGTATTGCTAAAACATGATTTATTTATTTATTTTGGGGGGGGGGGGGGGGGGGGGGGGGGGGGGGGTTGAACACTTAAAATGATCATATTAATGACAAAGTGGAGCAATTATATATCTAGTTTATATAGTGGAAATTATCATTTAGTTTTGAAAATGTAGGTCTTTCAAAAAAAAAAAAAAAACAGTAGCACATGAAAGTTAGCCCATGTTATATTATAAATAAGTTAATAGCATCTCCTTTACCACTGCTTTTCATCTTTGCTTTTCCTTTTCTCATCTCTCTTCCTGAAGGATAAAAAGAAGTGAAGTCAACGAACACAACAACACAGCAGGAAAAAATAAAGTCTTACTGTAACATAAATAGTTATCATTGTTAGTTATATTGTGATGGTTAGCTTATAGCCAACTAACAACATTTAAGATAGTTAGTAGGCAGCTAGCTAAAATCAACTACTAAAGAAAGTTCAGATATGACTCTAGTACTGGATGTTATTGCTGATGTTCAAATTACTAATAAATGATCACAGCATCTGAAACATAAATATATATATATATAAACACTTTACTTATATATATATATATATATATATATATATATATATATATATATGATTTGAACACTACCTGAACCTGGGCTTGAGGCGAAGCTGTTTAGTCTGTCACGACAGTTTTTTTTTTTTTACGTGAGTAATGGGTGTGTTTCGTCTAGCCGTAAAGCGCTACGTGCGTTGCCATGGAGATGCAATGTAGGAAGTAAATTCCACAGCGCACCGTTCTTGTTTTGACCATTATAGACTGTATCTAAATGGTTTTGACAGCTCGAACTAAACGTTACATTACATCTGCCGGCTTCTACATGTTCTGACTTTTTTTTTTACTGTCGATTCTGAACAATTTTCGACTTAAATAACCGACAAACGACTGGTTGTAACGTTAACACCACGGTCCGAGGAGCTGACCAGGTAAACAGCCTGCCTTACCTTCATTAGCTGGGTGAGAATTAATTGTATGTTGTGCAACATTAGCTCAGGAGTTAACTCCATACAAGACAGTTTGAATTATGGCATAAATTGGCACTAAGTGGCTATTAAAGTCAGCGCTGACTGTGTATATACCAAGGTTATTATAGTTAACGAAAACTAGAATTGAAAAAACATTTTCGTTAACTGAAATAAAAATAAAAACTAGAGTTTTTAAAAAAACGATAACTAACTGAAACTGTATTGTGTGGTTACAAAACTAACTAAAACTAACTAAAATTATAGTGAAAATGTCCTTAGTTTTCGTTTTTTCATTCATAATTCAGTGTTTCTATTTGAACATGCAACACATGGTGAATATGTTTACTGAGACTGGGATGTTTACACTAGAACCAAAATACAAAACACCAGAACTGTAAGAGTTAATAACCTTATTGGGGCTGAGATGATAAACCAAAGGAAATGAAGGAAACATTTATTATGACCTCTTTGAATCTGGCACCCAACACATAGACCATTACAAAAAAACTAAAACTAACACTAAAACTAATAAAAACTAAACTAAAACTAAGCATTTTCAAAAAATAAAAACTAAACTAAAACTAGAAAACTCACTCTAAAAACTAACTAAAACTAACTGAATTTGAAAACAAAAATTCACAACGAAATTAAAACTACAAAACTATTATAACCTTGGTATATACAGTATATACAGAGTACTCTGTGGACGTCTCCACCTGGAAACTTCTTGTCTGTACCGTGTACTGGATGTTAAAGTGTACCGTGTACTGGATGTTAAAGTGTAAAAATGCAGTGATTAGTCCACTGTAAAGCTCCTTTCACAACAGACAGAAAACCCACTTACATCTGGCTTTTGTCTTTAGTGGTTTTTTAGTGGTTTTTATCCCCTGGGAGAAAGTTTTGTACATTTTAAAGTGAAATGCATGAATCTGGTAGCAGTATCACTGACCTATCAACTTAAACCCCTCTTTCTTGTTTCTTGTTGATTTTAATGCCTGGTACAACTAAAGGTGCATTTGTTTGGACAAATATAATGATAACAACAAACGTAGCTGGTAAGAGTTTAATTTAAGAGCTGATATCTAGACATTTTCCATGTTTTTTTTACTAAGTGGCTATTAAAGTCAGTGCTGACTGTGTATATACAGTATATACAGTGTACTCTGTCTCTCCACCTTGAAACTTCTTGTCTGTACCGTGTACTGGATGTTAAAGTGTAAAAATGCAGTGATTAGTCCACTGTAAAGCTCCTTTCACAACAGACAGAAAACCCACTTACATCTGGCTTTTGTCTTTAGTGGTCAATGTCAAAGTATTAGCAAAAAAAATTGACATTACTATTTATTTTTTTATCCCCTGGGAGAAAGTTTTGTACATTTTAAAGTGAAATGCATGAATCTGGTAGCAGTATCCCTGACCTATCGACTTAACTTACCTCTTTCTTGTTTCTTATTGATTTTAATGCTTGGTACAACTACAGGTGCATTTGTTTGGACAAATATAATGATAACAACAAAATAGCTCGTAAGAGTTTAATTTAATCTGTCGCTGCTCCCAACCTTTGGAACAATTTACCTTTGCACATCAGGCAGGCCTCCTCACTGTCCGCTTACACTGGCTTTTAACTCAACATGAGCCTTTGCTCTGTTTTATTTTTTGTTTTTATTTGTTCTTTGTGGCTTTTTAAAATTAAGATTAATTTTAAAATTGAGATGAATTTTAAAACCCACTTTTATTTACTGTTTTTTTGTTTTACCCAGCATGAGACTCGCTTTGTTTTAGTTGTTTTTGCTTGTTCTTTATTTTTATTGTTTTTATTGTTTTTATTGTTGGTCTGTCCTGCCATGTACAGCACTTTGTATCAGCTAACGCTGTCTTAAAGGGCTCTATAGATAAAGTTGATTTGATTTGATTTAAGAGCTGATATCTAGACATTTTCCATGTTTTTTTTTACTAAGTGGCTATTAAAGTCAGCGCTGACTGTGTACAGGTGAACCAGCAGCGCTAACACACTATCAGTTATAGACACGTTCATCACCTTTCTCACACTTTCCACTGACTCAACAGATTCAACCCCTACAATAATAAATAATAGTCTGGTTCATTACTCAATAACAAATGATAGTCTGGTTCATTACATACTGTCTATGCACTTTATGTGTTTTTTATGCACACTGTTCATTGCACCTTATTTGTTTCATAGCACCAACATTTTTATACTGTATATTCATATTTATTCTGCACTGGAATTCTATTCTACTCCTTAATACATACTCCTTCTTTTGACACTTTATTTTTTATTGTATTTTTATTGTATTTTTATATTTTATTGCTTGAAGTATGCCTAGGTTGTTCTTTTTATTTAATTTAATCTATCTATCTATCTATCTATCTATCTATCTATATAAGAGTTTAATTTAACCGCTGATATCTACACATTTTCCATGGTTTTCTTGAAAATTATTTTGGTTTTTATCAAGAAAACCATGGAAAATGTCTAGATATCAGCTCTTAAATTTAACTTTTATGAGCCATTTGCTGTTATTATTATATTTGTCCAAACAAATGTATCTTTAGTTGTACCAGGCATTAAAATGAACAAGAAATTGAAGAAAACAAGGGTGATCTAATATTTTTTTCCATGACTGTACACTGAAAAAACAAAATAGTTGATAGTTGTTTCATTTGGTAACACCTAAATTAATTAAGTTCTTTCAAATTAATGTATTAAGTTAGATTAACACAACTGATTTTAAATTAATTTGAAAGAACTTAATTCATTTAGGTATTACCAAATGAAACAATTCAATTAAGTTGGTTCTTTTTTTGGTCATTTTGTGTCTTTTCTGGCCATTTTGTGTCTTTTTTTGGTCATTTTGTGTCTTTTTTGGTCATTTTGTGTCTTTTTTTGGTCATTTTGTGTCTTTTTTGGTCATTTTGTGTCTGTCTGTCTGTCTGTCTGTCTGTCTGTCTGTCTGTCTATCTATCTATCTATCTATCTATCTATCTATCTATCTATCTATCTATCTATCTATCTATCTATCTATCTATCTATCTATCTATCTATCTATCTATCTATCTATCTATCTATCTATCTATCTATCTATCTCAACTTCCAGGTAGTAGCAGCCCATGAGTCGCAGTAGGAACCCCCCTCCCCGGGGTCAGGGGGCAGCGCGAGCCAAGCAGGTAACACCCGTCATGTTTCATAATGGAATGTGCGACTATTGTTATTATGTCAACAACAGGTATGATTCAGCAGCTCTCTCCCTGTCTTTCCTCGCTGTGTCTCAGATGGGGCTGCTGCTTGACCTGTCCCCGGATGGAGGGATGGATGATGAAGGAAATGATGAAGAGCTGGAGGCAGAGCTGCTGAATCTGGTGGGAGGAGGTGGAGGGAGGCCACAGGGGAAGAAAGGTGAAGGCAAAGGTGAGAGAGAGTAAATTCTTTCCTTGATCTGATTCACAGACAAATCTTTTGTCCCTCATGTCAAAGCATATCCAACCCCTCCCAGTGATGTGCTACTCACATTTGTATTTGTTTACACTAGTGTAGTGCCCGTAGGAAGTATGTATTCTTACATTACATGCCACACTACAACGTCTGCAACTCCATAAAACACTTACTTTTCATAAGGTACTCACATCATCCAGCAAATACACATTAAACATTGATATTTGCTGGAAACTATTAGAATATTACTGGAAAATCGAACCTTGTAGCCACTTTAAAACTCCTAAAGATAGCTAGGCTAAATGGACTTCAGATGAGATGAGTCAGGCGTGGGAATCCAGAGTGGATTGTGTTACTGACCAGGTGTAGGCCTATCACATAATGGGGCGGAGCTACACGAAAAGGCGTCCAATCGGAAACAGTGCAATGCTGCAACACGTCCTACGTAAATAATGATATTTTAAAAAATGAATTCAAAAATCTTCAAAATCGAGGATGCACACCTTTGTGCCATGCGCAAGCCACATACGAAATCTGAGGTCAGTCTGACTAACGGCCAGCGAAAATGCCCTACACACACACACACACACACACACACACACACACACGCACACACATACACACACACACACACACACACACACACACACACTTCTTGCTTTTATAGATAGATCTTCAGTTTGTCTTTTTATACTATCCGTGATAATAATCCCTGCACTGTTTACTTTTTATTCAGCTTACATTTGCACTCCCTCCATTAGCACTTACTCAGTTTTCTCTTTCTGTCTCAGATGATGTTCCTGTGCTGAACCTTTATTATGCTGTGTATGATTTTGTGCTGCTTGGTGTGTATTTGTGTGCGTACAGTTCCTGTTCCCATGGCTGATATAGAGCGAATGGCAGCTCTCTGTATGAAAGATCTGGATAATGACGAAATGGACGATGAAGATTTGGATGATGATGAAGATTTGCTGGTAATACACTTACATGTCCCTCCTACTGCTGAAACAGTTAATGGGTTAATTGATTACTTATCTAACAGAAAAAATAATTCTGAACAATTTTGATTATCAATTAGTCGTGCCAGTCTTTTTCTCCTTCTTTTTTTTTTCAAGCAAAAATGACAACCATTGGCTAGTTCCAGCCTCTACAATGTGCTGAATTTGCTGCTTTTCTTTGTCATATATGATAGTAAAATTAATATGTGTGGGGGTTTTGAACAAAACAAGCAATATAGTGATATAGTCTAGACGGAATTGTCACTTGTGAAAGTGAGGAGCATTTATGGGTTCAAGTCGGGAACCGGCCTACTTTACTTATTTCAAGGGTGCTGAATCCAAAAAAAATGGTTCCCAAGCGAAATTTTGAGTTTTTGACTCTCATTTGCATATCAAAAGACAAAAAGTTTTTTTGTAAGTAGGAAATCAAAGATGAGGAAATTAAGTTTCTATATCTATAGCCTAGAGTCAAAGCAAGTGTCTCTTGTATATATCAGTGTCTTTTATATATATATATATATATATATATATATATATGCAAAATACCAACTTTTAAGGTGAAATTAAGCATTATTTGTGTCATTTTTTAAGGCCGACATAAATATTCAATCAATATTACTTTTAAATGTTCCAGTTGGTATTTTGCATATATATATATACATAAAAAGACACTGAGCCTCCACTATATCCTTGCTCTGACTCTAGACTATAGATCCAGAAACTTAATTTCCTCATCTTTGATTGCCTACTTACAAAAAAACTAAGGGGAAATGGTCCAATGACTGAGCAAGATGGGCAATTGGCCATTTGATACAAATTAGAAGGTCAAACACTCAAAATTTTGCTTGGGAACCATTTTTTTTAGACTCAGCACCCTTGAGATATGTAAGGTAGGCCGGTTCCTGACTTGTACCCATAAATGCTCCTCCCTTCTTATAGAAGGCGTTTTTTCTGAAATCCGTCTAGACTATTAATAGATACTGAAGTTTCGCTGTTAAATTTTTTTTGAAATTTTTTTTTATCCTTCCTGTGTCTCCACCCATAGGCAGAACTGAATGAGGTTTTAGAGGATGAAGAGGATGAAGCTCCTGCTCCCACTCCTCCTGCCGTCACACCAACTGCTCCCAGAGTGAGCGTCACCTCCCACTCCAGTCCTCCTGCTGCTCCCACTGGTGCAACTGGTTTGGAGTCTCGCCTCCTGGAGCGAGCTGAAATGTACAAGACGGCCGTCTCCAACGCCAAGGCTGCAGGGGAGACGAGCAAAGTCCGAAGATATGATCGAGGGTTGAAGGTAAAATAGAGCAGGAAAAACACCAAACACAACCTCAATACAAGCTGATCCATTCATTAGAGTTCATTTTTAAATGTATAAATGTCTGTTATACATACACTACCGGTCAAAAGTTTTAGAACACCCCAATTTTTCCAGTTTTTTATTGAAATTCAAGCAGTTCAAGTCAAATGAACAGCTTGAAAGGGTCCAAAGGTAAGTGGTGAACTGCCAGAGGTAAATAAAAAAAGGTAAGCTGAACCAAAACTGAAAAATAATGTACATTTCAGAATTATACAAGTAGGCCTTTTTCAGGGAACAAGAAATGGGTTAACAACTTAACTCTATGGAGTCTTGGGCTATTTTGTCCATTTTTGAATTCTTTTCATGTCTTTGTAAGTCATTTTGTGTCTTTTTTTGGTAATTTTGTGTCTTTTTTTTGGTCATTTTGTGTCTTTTTTTAGTCCTTTAGTCCAACATAAAATGTGATTTTGAATCTTTTTTTAACTTTCAAAACACTATCATGCTCAATAAAGAATTTTAAATGTTGCAAATGTGCATTAATTTCAGAGTACACTGAGACATTAAACTGCATCATTTTCAATTAAATTCTGGAAAAATTGGGGTGTTCTAAAACTTTTGACCAGTAGTGTATATCTTATATTGATATTCAGCCTAAATATATCGGGATTTGACTTTTGGTCCATATCGCCCAGCCCTACATGCACAGTTCTTCTCTGTGATGTTAAAAGCACATGCTCATGATCTTTTCTTCTTTAACTCTAGACGCTGCAGTCCATGTTGACATCTGTCAGAAAAGGAAAACCAGTCAACGAGGAGGAGATCCCGCCTCCCGTAGCTCTGGGTGGAAAGCTCAGCGTCACAGCCGAGTCTCAACCAATCAGGGAAGCAGAACCGCCAGAGCCCGCGCTGATACCGCCTCCTCCCGTTAATCAGAAACCTTTAAGGGACGCTCCGCCGACGGCTCCTAATACGAAGCCGCTCCATCTGACTGTTCCCCAGAAGCCGACTGCTGCCGTCACCCCGGAAACACCCGCCATCTCCCCCCTCACCCCGGGTCAACCTGATGCTCATCACTCAGGTAAACACACCTGATACTGTTGTAGAAAATCTTTAAAGAAAAACACTTGACGAACAGATAGATTCGAATCACAGCCTTGTGCGGGATTTATTTAGCAGATATTAAAAACAGATGATAACACATCCAACGGTCAGAACAACTCTGAGAGACAACACCCAGTTTCTCTCTTTTTACTTTGCAGGTTGGTGTGTCATTGTTTCTGTGTAATTAAGGGTCAACGTCCTGTCATTTCCTGTCATGAAAAACACTTAAGATATAAGAGCACACTTGGGATTTCCCAAATCCGAGCTGTTCATATCTCAATCAAGCAGAAGTTTCCTGTAAAGAGACTGTGACTGTTGGTCAGATTTCTGTGTTTATCAAAACATATTTAATGCATATTTAAACTGCTATGTGTCAGATATTCTAATACATCTTCAAATTAATTCTACGACAATACAACACAGAGTACTCTTTGGACGTCTCTCCACCTGGAAACTTCTTGTCTGTACCGTGCACTGGATGTTAAAGTGTACCGTGTACTGGATGTTAAAGTGTACCGTGTACTGGATGTTAAAGTGTACCGTGTACTGGATGATAAAGTGTAAAAATGCAGTGATTAGTCCACTGTAAAGCTCCTTTCATGACAGACAGAAAACCCACTTACATCTGGCTTTTGTCTTTAGTGGTTAATGTTACAATCAGCATTCATTACCAGTAGAGCAGCACAGTATTAGAAAAAAAATTGACATTACTATTTATTTTTTATCCCCTGGGAGAAAGTTGTGTACATTTTTTTTTTTAAACTTAAATTTTATTTCAATTTTTGCAGCATATACAAACATATATATACAAATTCACATTTAGTCTGCTGTTTTTCATTTGTGATCTGCTTAATACAGCATTAAAGCATATACATCAAGTCAAATATGTATAAATGACATAGTTAAACCAAAGTAACACAAACAAACAATAAGTAATTAAATAATAAACTGTGTTAATGGAAATAAATCAAATTAAATTAAGTGAAATAATGTAAAATAAAATAAAGGTAACATGAGATTATTGCATTAGTATGGTCATGGCAGGTCTCCATCTGTTAACAAATATATCTTTTTGAAGCCTCAAGCAGTAAGTTATTTGTTCCATGTGATAAATTTCCCAGACCTTCTCAATCCACATATTGTATGTTGGAGGATCGGGTTTTAACCATTTAACAGTGATACATTTAAGAGCTGAAATCAGTAATATTTGTAAAAGGTATTTTTTCCCCCTTCCAGCTATGTAATTTGGTATGAGTCCAAACATTACCATCTTGGGATCTTTATTAAAACTTTTCTGGAATACATTTCCAAGTGCATCAAAAACCTCATCCCAGAATTTTTTCAGTTTAGGGCATGTCCAAAATATATGAATATGGTTACCAATGTATGTACCACAACTTCTCCAGCATTTATCTGAGTGTGTGAGCCCCATTTTAAATATGATTGCTGGTGTCCTAAAGAATCTGATTATAATCTTCCACCTGAATTCCTGCCATGTGTTCGAGTTAGTTACTTTGTGTGCTTCAGTACATATTTCCTCCCATCCATCTTGCTGTATACCTATGTTCATTTCGTTTTCCCATTTTTCTTTAATCTGAAGAGTTTCATTGGAATTCATATCTAAAAATATTTTGTAAAAATGGCCAATAAGTTTCTTATTATCTTTACCAATTTGTAATTTTTTCAAGAATTCTTCAATTGGGGTGGGCTCTAGGATTTTAATCCATTCTTTATGCTTTGTTACGAAGTCCCTTAGTTGTAAATACCTAAAAAAGTCTGTTTTGGGGAGTGTAAATTCCAATCTTAACTGTTCAAATGATTTGAAACACCCATCTTTATGAAGTTGGTGTAGATTTGTAAGTCCGTGCTCAGACCACTTTCTAAATCCTGAGTCCATCTGAGAGGGGACAAAACCATTTATAAAACCAATGTTGGTTAATGCTGAAATTGCTTTAGGCAGTCCATAAGTTAGTTTTATTTTCCTCCAAATCTTCAATGTGGTCCTAGTCCACTCGCTCATTTGAGTCTCACCAAGCGTAATATCTGAGAAAGGCAAAGTCTGTAAGGGTCGCTGGCATGTGCTTTTCTCAATGTCTAGCCACCTTGTACACATGGAGTCTTGCAGCCATGCTATTAGGGGTCTCAACTGCGCAGCCCAGAAATACAGCCTGAAGTTCGGGAGTTTGAGACCCCCATGTGATTTGGATAGCTGAAGTATTTTTAGTCTAACCCTAGGGCGCTTTGATTGCCATATAAATTTTGAAATCAGCTTGTCTAGTTTATCAAATGTAGATTTAGGAATGTCCACAGGCAACATCTGAAATGGATAGAGTAGTTTGGGTAGAACATTCATTCGTATGCACTCGATGCGGCCTGTCATGGATAAGGGAAGCGATGACCATCTGTCCAAATCTTTACTAATGTTCTGTATTATGGTTCTGTAATTCACATCAAATAAGTTTTCCAAAAGTGGGGGGATTTTGATGCCAAGGTATTTAATTCCATCTTTGGGCCATTTAAACCCACTCCTGACCTTGACAGTTTGAGAAATTGTGTTATCTATATCCAAGGCCATTGTTTTGTCGATATTAACTTTATATCCTGAAAAATAACCAAATGCGGAGATAGTGTCCTTTAGACGTGGGATTGTTATTGTAGGTTCCACTAAATACAGGAGCACGTCATCTGCATATAATGAAAGCTTATGTTGTTCCCCATTTATTGTCAGTCCCTTTATGTTATTATCATCCCTTATAAGCTGTGCTAATGGTTCAATACTTAAGTCAAACAATAGAGGTGAAAGAGAGCATCCCTGTCTACATCCTCGCTCCAGGATGAATCTGTCTGATAAAAACCCGTTCACTTTAACAGCAGCTTGTGGATTGGAGTATAAAATTTGTATCCACTTGATGAATTTAGGGCCGAATTGGAATCGTTTCAATGTTTGAAAAAGGTATTGCCAAGATACTCTGTCGAACGCTTTCTGGGCATCCAGTGATAATAGCATTGCTTCCTTCCCTTTAGTCTCTGGATGGGTCATCAAGTTTAACAATCTTCTAATATTGTCACCGTAGTATCTTCCAATAATGAATCCCGTCTGATCTGGGTGAATAATGTTTGTTATAATTTTATTAACTCGCCTTGCTAATATGGATGTTAATATGCGTAGATCTGTATTCAGCAAGGATATTGGCCTATATGATTCACATTTGGTAGGGTCCTTTCCTTCTTTATGTATTACAACTATTGTCGCTTCCCTCCAAGAGGGGGCCATAGTTCCAGATTGGAGTGCATAGTGGTAAGCTTTTAGCAGCAAGGGTGTCACTATCATTTTAAATGTTTTGTAAAATTCATTGATATATCCGTCTGGTCCAGGGCTTTTACCATTTTTTAATGTAGAGATGGCCTGTAATATTTCCGATTCTTTGATAGGTTCATCTATTTCCTTTGCCACCGGCTCTGACAGCTGTTTTAGATTAATATCTTTCAAAAATTGTGCCAGTTCTTTATCATCAGTGCAGGTGTCTGTATTTGTGTATAAGGATTTATAAAATTCAGCAAACGACCCTGCAATTTCATCCGGTTTTGTGACTGTTAAATTACTAGACTTTAATTTGTGTACTATATTAGAGGATTGTTGTTTTTTAAGTCTTAAAGCCAATAGTCTACTTGCTCTGTTGCCGTTTTCGTAATATTTCTGCTTAGTGAACCTTAAATTACCTTCAGTCTTTTCCGTAGTCAGACTATTTAGATCTCTGCGTGCTTGTTTGAGTTCCTTGAGCAAACTGGGGGTTAGTGTTCTTTTGTGTTGTCGTTCCAATTGTATTATTTTATGTTCCAGTTCACGCTGTTTTGATATCCTGTCTTTTTTTTTTGCACTTGCAAATGAGATGATGCGCCCTCTAATGTATGCCTTAGCACAGTCCCATATGGTGAGGGGGGATATTTCAGGAGAGATGTTCATAACAAGATAGTCCTTTATCTCATTTATAATGAAAGTAGTAAATTCCCTGTCATTTAAAAGTGATGCATTTAGTCTCCACTGTTTGGTCATTAATCTACGTCCTATGTCCCATGATATTGCAAGAGGTGCATGATCTGATATTGTTATTGGCAAAATCTTGACATCCTCTACCCTATGTAGCTCTGCTTTCGGGGTGAAAAAAAGATCAATTCTTGAATAGGACAAATGTCTGTGGGAGTAAAAAGTAAAATCTCTACCTTTAGGGAATTTAGTTCTCCAAACGTCCACTAATCCTGACTCGTTCGACAGGTGTTTGAGTATTTTACTCATTCGAGAAATAGGTGTTTTTGATGGCGGTTGTCTATCCATATGTTGCGACATGACACAATTAAAATCCCCTCCCATTAGTAGAATACCAGAGCTGTGTTGTAATATTGTGGCAAAGACTGAAGTTGTGTACATTTTAAAGTGAAATGCATGAATCTGGTAGCAGTATCCCTGACCTATCATCTTGAATCCCCAAGGCCGACCGATCCATTGAGCATCCAAATAATAATAATAATAATAACATCCAAATATTCTGTTCTGGGCCTCCCTAGACTCTACCGTCATGGGCAAAAGCTATTAGACCATTGTTTTCTTTCTTGTTTCTTGTTCATTTTAATACCTGGTACAACTAAAGGTAAATTTGTTTGGACGAATATAATGATAACAACAAAAATAGCTCATAAGAGTTTAATTTTAGAGCTGATATCTAGACATTTTCCATGGTTTTCTTGATAATAACCAAAAACATTATCAAGAAAACCATGGAAAATGTCTAGATATCAGCTCTAAGATTAAACCCTAATGAGCTATTTTTGTTGTTATCATTATATTTGTCCAAAGAAATGTACTAGGCATTAAAATGATCAAGTAATTGAAGAACACAATGGTGGTGTAATAGTTTTTCCATGACTGTAGGTAAAGGGAAACACTGAATTAGTCCTAGAAGATGAGAACTGTGCAAGTTTTCCTTTTCTATCAAGCATGACGTGTTTGAGTTAATTTGCCTGACTTGACATTACACATCCTGCAGTGTGACTATTGTGCATGAGCACATTGCAGTCTCGATGCTTAAACGATCTCTTGTGCAGCCAGAATTCCTGGGACCAATGACTCTGCAGTAGTGACGGGTATTTATGGGCTCCTGCTGCTCTCTGCAGTGATAGAAACATGACACCCGGGCAGGAAACACTTATTTCAGCCTTTTTCTGGCGTGATGTTAGGACTCAAATACTGTCTGTCTCCATCCGGCATAGAAGAATACGTTACCAATCAGTTTGCAAGAGAGACTGAATAAGTAACAGATATAAAGAACAGGAAATCACTGTGACATTTTCATTGACCTTCATGCTGTTTTCTCCATATATATCTTTATTGGGTTGTCAGGACATAATACATATTCAATCAGAAAAGGTGCAATTCACCCATTTTCCCCCTTTTAGAACAACCCCCCGCCCCCCGAACCAGAGAGTTACATTCACATAAAATAAGCAAAAAACAATAAATAGTAATGATAATGAGAAAATACAACTCTCTCCCCCTCAAAGAAAAACAGGAGGGGTGATCAGTAGCCAAATAAACAATGATAAAAAACAAAAAATAAAAGTAAAAATATACATATATACATACATTCATATACATACACATAAAACCAAACAAATAATAATAATAATAATACTAAATAAATAAATAAATAAAATAAAAAGGGACATTTAGAGGAGATATACAGAATGCTTGGAAAAAACAAACAAAATAGCTATAACAATTTGTATATGTTGTGCTTAGAGTTTGACCACCAAATCAGTATACTAAAAACAATTACTGGCCATTTAAAAGTTATATCAATTTATCTTAATTAGAACCATCTATGTTAATCATCTAACGATGAAATAGACTCAATTAGGGAAAGAATGGGATTCCAAATTTGATAAAAGTTGTCGGAGCACCTCCTAATACTGTACTTGATTTTTTCTAAGTGTAGAAATGACATTAGATCCTTTAGCCAAGAGTTAGGGGAGGGAGGAGTCTTATCCTTCCAATGAAGTAAGATATGTCTGCGGGCAACCAGAGATGCAAAAGCAATTGAGTTGTTCATGCTGTTTTCTAAAACTTACCAACCCTGTTTTCCGGCACATTCTTCATGTCAAATGTGACACAACAGGGAAAAAACAGAAAGGTTTGCTCGTCTACTGGCTATAAAAAAAGAGCCTGATTTTAGATGGTTTTCCCATGCTTAAAAAAACAACAACACATTGTTTACGCAAAACATTTTGGTGGGAAAATACGCTCTTCTGTGACAGTCGTCATAGCAACCTCAAGCTAGAGCTGTCTCCCAGCTACCCCTTCCCAAAAATGGAGAAAAGAAAGGCAGAATTTATTAACCTGTTGAAAAACTTTATTTTGATATTTAAATCAGAAGGATGCAAATAGAAAAGAGGCATACGATTTTTATTTATTTTTTATTTAATAAATTAATGACATTGATGTGTTTTTTATTTGAAATTTGATTTTGCATGTCTGCACTATTTAGTTATATATTGTATGTTTATAAGCGTTGCTGGTTCCATATTTAATGTTAAAGCAAAACATGTTTGGTATAAGGGTCAGTGACAAATAAGGGTTGGCAAGATGTCAAATGGTGTAACCACAAAAAATTATAAATATTAAATACTTCATCCACCTACATTGTATTTATGTGGACTTATACATATAATTACTTCATTTTAAAAAACATCAAATTATTTATTTTATTAGTTTTTCTACATTTACACATTTCGTCAGTATTGAGCAGAACAAATTCTAAATACAACACATTTTTTTCCAAAAGTTTTGACAAATTATGTAAAAATGTGTTATATACCATAGTGTTGCAATGTAAACGTGGATTGTATTTTTTCTCATTTTAGTTCACATTTATTTCCCTGTATATAATCAGATTTTTATGGGGAAAAAGTTACTGGTTACACCAACTGACACTGGGTTAGATCACGTCATTGACCCACATATTAAAAGGTTTATTTGTTCAATGTTGGCCCGCGATTTTATTCAAGTTTTAAATTTTGGCCCATTGTGTATTTCAGCTATTCTCAACCTTGGGGTCGGGACCCCAATTGGGGTCGCGAGATGATTTCTGGGGGTCGCCAAATAATTTAGGAAGTCAGCTCTGTCCCCACTGTGTTAAAGTGTTCATGTGTTAATGTGTTTTAGTCTTTTTGGTAATTTCATGTCTTTTTTTGGTCATTTTGTGAAAAGACACAAAATGACCAAAAAAAATTTTTTTGGTCATTTTGTGTCTTTTTTTGATCATTTTTTGGTCATTTTGTGTCTTTTTTGGTCATTTTGTGGTCAATTTGTGTCTTTTTTGGTCATTTTGTTTATTTTTTTTGGTCATTTTGTGTCTTTTTTGGTCATTTTGTGGTCAATTTGTGTCTTTTTGGTCATTTTGTTTCCTTTTTTTGGTCATTTTGTGTCTTTTTTGGTCATTTTTTTTCTTTTTTGGGTCATTTTGGGTCTTTTTTTGGTCATTTTGGGTCTTTTTTGGTCATTTTGTTTCTTTTTTGGGTGATCTGAACTGTGCGTGAAATTGTGTTCAGTGAGCGGGGGTCTCAGACAACATGCATGTTAAATTGGGGGTCACGACTCAAAAAGGTTGAGAACTACTGGTGTATTTGAGTTTGACACCCCTGTTTTAAACCAACAAGTCTTTTTGTTTTCCCTTCTCTCAGAGCTGAAGCAGGCCGTGCTGTCCAGGCAGAGGGAGTATAAGATAGCGGCCATAAACGCCAAACAGAGCGGCGACATCGACCTGGCCAAGCAGCTCTACCTCACCGCCAAGGTAACACAACCAGCGTCAGCGTTACCACATGATGTTTCTGTAGGTGTATATATAGAAAAAGTCAATGCTAATAGAGTTGATTTCCCCTCATGCAGAAGCTGGACGTGGTGGTGGAGGCTCTGGACAGAGACGGACCAGTAGATCTGAGCTCACTTCCTCCTCCTCCTGGTCAGTTTATTCACTTTAAAGAAAGACTTAACACATGTGTTTTTACTTGTTCTTTGATTACTCGTGCACCAAAGCCTGATTACTTCCCAGAAAAGCTTTCACTCTGATTCCTTCATGCAAAAAAGTGGTATCAGTGCATTATTGTACTCTGCACTATTCTGCTGCATTTCACTAAACAAATTATGTTTTCTTGGTTTTTTTTTTAATAATGTAGATGTAAGATCCTGTAAATCATCATGGTGAGAAACCTTCTCAAAATAATCACTTAGTATCTCAAAGTCGTGAGTCAGTATCTTCTAATGAGATTTTTCATTATTTTGAAATACTTTAATTATAATTTCTTACAGGACCTTTTTTTCATTACAAGTTTTTTACAGGTGGAAATTGGCTTGCACCATATAATAAGAAGGATTTTTAGTTTTGGGCCTTTTTTTAGAGATGTCTGTGATTGTTTTTCTGATGATGTATAAACACAAAGACTTTTCAATGAACCTTTACTTAATCAGGTAACAATTCCTACTAATGTCTGATCATCCACAGGAGACGTAGTAGCAGAGCACTCTGCTCCTCCTCCTCAGTCTGCCTCTAAACCTGCCGCCCCCGCTGCACCTGCACCTCCACCTGCACCTGCACCTGCCCAGGTGGCCACTGCCGGTAAGCCTCCCATAGCCCTGACGCTTTAGATCAGACCTGGGCATTGGGCGGCCCGCGGGCCACATCCGGCCCGTTGGCTGTCCTTGTCCGGCCCGCGTGAGGTTACCCAGAAATTAGAAATCAATATCAGTGCTTTTATTTTGAAAAAAAATAGCAAACATTAGCATTAGCACTAGAGCTAACAAGCACTTTTACTATAGTTAAGACAACAAATATAGCCACTAATATGTATGACAGAATAAAATAAACTTTAACAAACCTTGTGTCCTGTCAGTCAGCCACTATAGAAGCCTTTTGATACTTTATATCAACTTTATATGAATTACTACGCACTCGTTATTATTTCCCGTATGTTTTTTCATTTAACCGTTCTACCGGTTATTTCCTGTCACTACCTTTCAAAATTAAAGCACCCGTTTCACACTGGACGGCACCTTTTAAAAATAAAAGCATCACAACATTGAAAAAACACCTAGAAAATGTACAAACATGAAAAACAAGCTATATAATACAAAAACAACAATAGGAACCTTGCTAAAGGTCATTTACAGTTGTGTTTAAAATAAATGTTAAAGTGATATAGTGATTGGAGTATTTACTACTTTTTACTGCTATACTTGATTTACTCCACATTAACAGTCTCATCATAACATGTATTCCTATCAGTAGCAGCTCAAAACCAGATAATTTACTGTATTTTATAAAGCGATTACATTAATATTGAGCAGAATTTAGTTCAGAGTTTTGGTCCGGCCCCTGCAACCTTCGTGGTGTTGGTCATGTGGCCCCTTGGGAAAATTAATTGCCCACCCCTGCTTTAGATGATAAAAATGATTTATGTTGCCACTAAAAAACTAAAATGTGTGTGTGTGTGTGTAGACCTGCCTGCTCCCAGCTCGTTGGCTGAAGCTCTGCAGCAGAGGATGGACATCTACAAGTCAGCAGCAGAGGGAGCCAAGAGCAAAGGAGAAGACCGGAAGGCTCGCATGCACCAGCGCATCGTCAAGGTACACACTAACCACTTTAACCCAATTAAAGCCTGTCGTTTTGTAGTATTTGTAGTTTTTTCCACCTATTTTCAGTCTCTTGGACAATTAAATGCATCAGAATACATGTGGGAGTGTTGCAATGCAACATGAGACTTTTCCAGAACTTTGAAATCATCACCAAAAAAAGACAAAAAATGACCAAAAAGGACACACAATTTCCAAAAAAAGACACAAATTATTTAAAAAAAACACAGAATTACCCAAAAAAGACACAAAATTACCAAAAAAGACACAGAATTACCAAATAAAGACACAAAATTAACAAAAAAAAGACACAAAATTAACAAAAAAGACACAAAATTATTAAAAAAGACTAAAAAAATACTATTTTCAAAGTGAGATATTTTTTATTTTTTATATTTTTTATTTTTATTTTGTGAGAGCATTATCATACAGTGCTTACTTTCAGACAATAGACAATAGTATTTCTGCCACTCACAATCAAGGTTTTTTGTTTACAAAACAAGAAACAAGATACAGAAAGTTAAACGTTTTACATTTGAGAACTTTGAACAAACTGGGAAAGGTAGACATACACTACCGGTCAAAAGTTTTAGAACACCCCAATTTTTCCAGAATGTTATTGAAAATGATGCAGTTTAATGTCTCAGTGTACTCTGAAATTATAACAAATAAACAATTGAAGTTAAAAAATAAATCATAGAATCAGTTTAGAAAGGAAAATGTATTCTAAACTGTTGACTCATGGAAGTAGCACCTTAACAGATAGAACAGCTGAACACACTCAATGGAAATCAAATATTCTTCAGAAAGTTCTTCCCAACTCTGTTGCAGAAGTTCCCTTAAATGTGGAGCAACTTGTAGGTTGTAAGTGATCAAGAAAAGTTGGGACACCTGTAGGAATTGGTAGCAACTTAGAAACTTTCAATGCTTGATCAACCTCCGTTGCTGCAGAACTGCTTTAAGTTGTTAACCCATTTCTTGTTCCCTTTAAAAGGCCTTTTTCTATTATTATGAAATGTACATTATTTTCCAGTTTTGGTTCAGCTTACCTTTTTTTATTTACCTCTGGCAGTTCACCACTTACCTTTGGACCCTTTCAAGCTGTTCATTTGACTTGAACTGCTTGAATTTCAATAAAAAAAATAGAAAAATTGTGGTGTTCTAAAACTTTTGACCGGTAGTGTATGTAAAAGAGCAAATAGAAAAAAGAAAAGGAAATTATCCACCATGGAGTTTCAAAATGAAGTATAAGTAATACAAACTAATCATTAGACCCAATAAAACATAGTACAATGTTACAGTACAAAACAGCATTACAGGGTCATCCTGACAGAACTTCTGTCTGTTCCACATTAACATATTTAACCCACTTGGACCACAGTTTAACACATTTATCTTTCTGAAGGCGAAGGGAGAAGGCAATCCTCTCCATAAGATAAATGTCATTTACTATATATATATATACACTACTGGTCAAAAGTTTTAGAACACACCAACTTTTCCAGAATTTAATTGAAAATGATGCAGTTTAATGTCTCAGTGTACTCTGAAATTAATGCACATTTGCAACATTTAAAATTCTTTATTGAGCATGATAGTGTTTTGAAAGTAAAAAAAAGATTCAAAATCACATTTTATGTTGGACTAAAGGACAAAAAAAAGACAAAATGACCAAAAAAAGACACAAAATGACAAAAAAAGACACCAAAAAACACAAAATGACTAAAAAAAGACACAAAATGATCCAAAAAAAGACACAAAATGACAAAAAAAGACACAAAATGACTTACAAAGACATGAAAAGAATTCAGAAATGGACAAAATAGCCCAAGACTCCATAGAGTTAAGTTGTTAACCCATTTCTTGTTCCCTGAAAAAGGCCTACTTGTATAATTCTGAAATGTACATTATTTTCCAGTTTTGGTTAAGCTTACCTTTTTTTATTTACCTCTGGCAGTTCACCACTTACCTTTGGACCCTTTCAAGCTGTTCATTTGACTTGAACTGCTTGAATTTCAATAAAAAACTGGAAAAATTGGGGTGTTCTAAAACTTTTGACCGGTAGTGTATATATATATATATATATATATATATATATATATATATACCGATCCACTCCTGCACTGTAGGTGGCTCAGGGTGCAACCAACGCCTCGTGAGTGCTTTTTTACCAGCAGTTAAAGCCAAATATTTTTATTTCATTATTTAATGCATACTTACTGCTGAAACTAGATGTGATTCTGCATTAGATATTCTCAAAGATGAAGCTATTTGTGGTGCACCTCGTGTCCCCGGCTCTGTGCTGCTGTGTGACTCACTTTGTTTTGACTGTAACTAGTACTACTGTTGCTTATTAACCTACCAGAATAATCTGCAAAACAGTCGATCTTTTCTCCAAAAAAGAAATAAGAAACCTTTAATTATCAGTAGATTTGGCCGAGGAAGGGTGACTAACAAATCAAATGCACTTCAAAGTGCTTTATAACAGTTACAATGTTAAAAATAGTATTTAGTAGTCAAAACTATTTGGAGCTGCAACTAATGATCATTTTCATTGTTGATTAATCCGTCATTTATTTTATTGATCTGTAAAAAGTGATAAAATAGTGAGAAGTGTCCATTCCAGTATCTCATAGTTTCCGCAATTGTTTTTGTCAGTCAAAAACCAAAAGATATTCAGTTTAATATGATATAAAACAGAGAAAAGCAGGGAATCTCTATATTTGAGATGCTGAAAACAGTAATTTCTGCCATTTTTGCAAGTAAAATTACTTTTAGTTGATCATTAAAATAGTTGGCAGTTATTTTCCTGACAATCTCTGCACCCCTAAACATCTTAATAATATTAAAATGGAGTACATGTATTGAATACAACAAAAAAGAGTAAAATATATAATTAAAATGATAATTGGATTAGTGTAAACATTAAACTAAATAGATGGGTTTATGTTTAAAAGCTCCTCTCTGATCATTGAGCAGCGTAATGGCTGAAAGCAGCGTCACTAAATGTTTTAGTTCTGCTTTGTGGAACAGCTAAAAGAGAAAAAAATAAAAATAAAGAGAAGAACCAAAGGATCTGAGGAGCCTTAGTGGTTCATAAACCAAAACCATTTATGTGCCATATGAGCTAATAAAAATAATTTAAAAATCGATACTAAAAACTGAAAAGTGCAGCAGTGTTTTGAACTAATTGTAGCTAATTTATTTGATTCCTTTGTAGCCCAGAAAGAGGATTATTACAATAGTCTGCTAGTTATAAAGCGTTCAGCAGCTCTCAGAAAGGGAAACGGCCTCACTTTAGAGCTTTACAGCTGCTTTTCAAATGATATAAAATAGGTTTTGTGACATCCCACACATCAGCCTTGAAATAAAAATATGAATCGAAAATAAATCCTAGATTTTTTTCCTTCTCGGCTTGTTTGGAGCAGGGCTGAGTCCAGGGAGTAGCCTCCCCTGAAATCTGATTGGCCCCCCCATTATCATAAATCAATACTCTCAACCTTTTTGATTATGACCCCCAGAATGATCAGATCCTGCATGACAACAACGATGACAGAAAGCTTCTATGTTTCCTCGTGCTGATTTTGGTTCATTATTGTGAATGCTCTGATTAGTAATTGTAAATAAATAATATTCAGTGATTTTTTTTCCCTTTTTCCTGTCGCTATCGGAACAGTCTGTGTTCTAGGATCTCCTAATTTACCCAATAAACAATGAGTATTCAAAAGAAGAAAATGCAGGCACTCTGGTGGATTGGTGGAAAAGTTAAAAACCCTTTTTTTTAACATGGGTTACATATGAAAAACACCAACGCATGTTGGCTTGCGCCTTCCTCAGGGTGTATGGAGACAAGAGACAAAACTTTTTTAAACAATGAGTATTGCTACAAAACCCGCACAGTAATGTAAAAACTATTCCCCACATTATTCTATTTATTTATTTATTTATTTTTTCTAAGCAAGCATCTGGGGAACCTCAAAACTGCTCTTGTTCTCCCTTTGGGGGTCTTAACTCCCAGGTCGGGAACCACTGTCCTAACTTTATTAAGTAACTGAATGAAAATCTTGAAAACAGGAAAATAAGAAACTGTGACATTCCACAATATTATGAATTCAAGTATATATACACTACTGGTCAAAAGTTTTAGAACGCCCCAATTTTTCCAGTTTTTTATTGAAATTCAAGCAGTTCAAGTCAAATGAACAGCTTGAAAGGGTCCAAAGGTAAGTGGTGAACTGCCAGAGGTAAATAAAAAAAGGTAAGCTTAACCAAAACTGGAAAATAATGTACATTTCAGAATTATACAAGTAGGCCTTTTTCAGGGAACAAGAAATGGGTTAACAACTTAACTCTATGGAGTCTTGGGCTATTTTGTCCATTTTTGAATTCTTTTCATGTCTTTGTAAGTCATTTTGTGTCTTTTTTTGGTCATTTTGTGTCTTTTTTTGGTCATTTTGTTTCTTTTTTTAGTCATTTTGTGTCTTTTTTTGTCATTTTGTGTATTTTTTTGGTAATTTTTGTGTCTTTTTTTAGTCATTTTGTGTCTTTTTTTGGTCATTTTGTGTATTTTTTTAGTCATTTTGTGTCTTTTGGTGTCTTTTTTTGTCATTTTGTGTATTTTTTTGGTCATTTTGTGTATTTTTTTTAGTCCTTTAGTCCAACATAAATGTGATATTGAATCTTTTTTTTACTTTCAAAACACTATCATGCTCAATAAAGAATTTCAAATGTTGCAAATGTGCATTAATTTCAGAGTAGACTGAGACATTAAACTGTCTTTTTCAACAGGTGTGCTTCTGCACATACTTCATCATAGGTCAAAAACGCATGGACACTCCACTGGGGTTAGTCCTGGTGGATTTAGTTCCCAGGCGGGTTTCTCTCTTTTTGAGCGTTTGAGGCTATGCTAACCCTAACCAGCACTTCTGTTTTATCCTGGTAGAGCTGAAGCCTTTATATCTGAAAAAGAAAGTTTTAAAAAGTTCGACGAAAACTTCAAATAAAGGACAAAACAACTTGTTTTGCTGCGTGTATATTGGTTTCGTAGGAGTGAAAGCACATTGATGACATTGATTTACATGTGGGAGTTTTGCTTTTGTCAGTAGTGTTTTTATTTGCAAGAAAGCCACTTTATATTTGGGGTGGGAATGGAAAATTGGGGAGGTTGTGCACTGGTAAATATGCAGTTTTTTTTTTACTGATTTACAGTGAAGATTGCAAGCCTTAATAAAAGGAAGAACATGGATAATAATCAGGGAATGTATTTGCTAACACAGAGTAACAATACCAGTGTATAATAATATAAGAGTATCCAGTTTTCCTTTAATAACAGAATTATCAATCATCTTCTCTTTTCTTACAGCAATACCAGGACGCCATCAAAGCTCACAAAGCTGGACGACCTGTCAGCCTGTCTGATCTACCTGTTCCACCAGGTAACGTCCTCTGGGTGTGTTTCAGGATCATAGTGCTGCTAGGAGTCACTTAGTAGTTACAGTAAGCTGTGTGTGTGTGTGTGTGTGTGTGTGTGTGTGTGTGTGTCTGTGTGTCTGTGTGTCTGTGTGTCTGTGTGTCTGTGTCTCTGTGTGTGTGTGTGTGTGTCTGTGTCTGTGTCTGTGTCTGTGTGTGTGTGTGTGTGTGTCTGTGTCTGTGTCTGTGTGTGTGTGTGTGTGTGTGTGTGTGTGTGTGTGTGCGTGTGTGTGTGTGTGTGTGTGTGTGTGTGTGTGCGCGTGCGTGCGTGTCTGTCTGTGTCTGTGTCTGTGCGTGTGCGTGTGCGTCTGTGTCTGTGTGTGTGTGTCTGTGTCTGTGTGTGTGTGTGTGTGTGTGTGTGTGTGTCTCTGTGTCTCTGTGTGTGTGTGTCTGTGTGTGTGTGTCTGTGTGTGTGTGTGTGTGTCTGTGTCTGTGTGTCTGTCTGTGTGTGTGTGTGTGTGTGTCTGTGTGTGTGTGTGTGTGTGTGTCTGTCTGTGTGTGTCTGTCTGTGTGTGTGTCTGTGTGTGTGTGTGTCTGTGTGTGTGTGTGTGTGTGTGTGTGTGTGTGTGTCAGGCTGTCCCCCCCTTCAGGGCTCAGAGGGGGGTCAGCAGAACTTCATGGGTGTCCTGGAAACGGCGATGAAAATAGCTAATCAGGACGCAGACGCTGAAGACGATGAAGAGGAGGGACAAAGAGAAGCTGCCAAGGTAAATAAATAAACACATGAAGGAACTGACAAATGGTCAGTTTGTTATTGTGCAGCCAAGAACTCTGGTTGCCTTTTAACCAAAGCTAGCACTGTTCCACTGTGAGCCAGGCTAGCTTCTGTTAAATCATTGCCTCCTCACCAACTTCATGCTTCACAGTAAAGTAAAACACTGGTTGTTCACAGATAGAAACTGTGTATTTAGTTAAAGACTCAAAAAATATGTTTTTCTTATGTTTATGTGCCCTAAAATGTGAATGTGCCTTCACATTCCTCTACTGAAGGAGATGTATGAGCACCTTAAATCTGAAATTAAATTAGGTAGATCACAACTTCGAGAGCCAATAAAAAAAAAAGGAAACCTGAAATTCACTTTATCCTGGTAGCAGATATTACTATTATTGTTATTATTGTATGTTTTACAACCACTAACGCTCTGTCAGCCAATGGCGGTCACAAGTTAAACAGTGAAAAGATGCTTAGTGCACTAATTATTCTGATACAGCTAGCTCTCGCCAATTTTGGTGCAGTCAGAAAGAGTAGAAGTATGATGGCGTATTAGGGCAAAGTATGAAAAAAAAAAATCAGACCCGGGGGGAGGGGGGTGGTATTTCGAAAAAAGTCGCACATTTACGAGATTAAAGTGGCAAATCTACGAGAAAAAAAGTTGCAGATTTACGAGATTTAAAGTGGTAAATTTGTGAGAAAAAAGTTGCAGATTTATGAGAAAAAAGTGGCAAATCTATGAGAAAAAGTAGCAGATTTATGAGGAAAAAAAAGTCCGAAAAATAGTGTTTTGTCTTTGTCAAGGAACCTGAACACACCACAGCCGCTGCCCTGAGAGCAGGGGACGGCACAGTTGCACACTGGGTCAACAGTATGGAAGATAGGCGTATAAATTGCGGGGCGTCTGGACAATTGGCTCCCAGAATAGCTTTTTCTTCAGACATTATGGAGCCAGTGATTGTGTGCCATCCCCTGCTTTCTGGGCGGTGTCTGTGTTGTGTTCAGGTTCCTTGACAAAGACAAAACACTATATTTCCGACTTTTTTTTACATTTACATTTACATTTAGTCATTTAGCAGACGCTTTTATCCAAAGCGACTTACAGGAAGAGTAAAAGCAAACAATCAAGGTATATTTTTCCTTATAAATCTGCTACTTTTTTTTTCCTTACAGATTTGCCACTTTAAATCTCGTAATTCTGTGACTTTTTTTCTCGTAGATTTGCCATTTTAATCTTGTAAATTTGCAAGTTTTTTTTTTTCAAAATATTACCCCCCTCCCCTGGATCCGATTTTTTTTTTCAAAATTGGCCCCAATACGCCGTCGTATAGAAATGCTTCCAACAACTTTCTCAATTATTTATTTTTTTACATTTCATGTGGGACCGTGTTAAACCAAGTACCAAACCCCTTTTCTCCAATTTCTTGTTCATTTTAATGCCTGGTACAACTAAAGGTACATTTGTTTGGCCAATTATAATGATAACAACAAAAATAGCTCATAAGAGTTTAATATAAGAGCTGATATCTAGACATTTAACATGGTTTTCTTGATAATCTAAAGCATTATCAAGAAAAACCATGGAAGACTGATTTTTTTTTTTACATTTCATGTGGGACCGTGTTAAACCAAGTGTGAATCGAATATTTTTCTATGATATGAATACTGCCCAAAATTTTGCATTGAAATGAATGGGACGGCCGACAAAAAATTAGCGAAAAAAGAAGAAGAATTGGAGATTTTTAAACGTCTACTTCTCCGGCATAATTTCACCTAGAGACTCCATTTAAACTTTAAACAGTAGACACAAGTCTTGTGTATCGGTGTATTAATCCACGTTTCGATAGGTCATATAGTTTTTTATCAATCCCTGTTCAATGACCATGAATTCATACCATGAATATGAGAGTATTTTTGCTTTAAAATGTATCTGTAGAGGAACGTAATCAAGCTCACTAATATCTGAAGATGTTGCAGCTCTGTATCTTGTTATCTGTATGTTTGATGCCGTTTGTATAATGACCCTTACCCTCATATGTCCTCCCTCGTCAGCCTGCAGTGCGTCCACCCGCCCAGAAAGCAAAGTCTCCCGCTCCTCAGGCCTCCGCTCTAAAACTGGGACCTAAAGGTGCGTTCAGAGCGAGTGTTTGTGTGGACGTGCTCACCTGCCTGCTCACACGTACAATATGTGCCAAACAAGTGTTTGAGTAAGGCAGAATTTCATTTTTTCTTTTTCTCTTAATTATCCTTGCAGCCCAGCAGCAAGTGGATTTCCTGTTGCTAAGGCGACAGGCTTTTTTGCGTGCAGCGCTGCGCTCAAAACAGATGAAGGTAAACTGACTTTTTTCTCTCTCTCTTTCTCTGTTTTTTTTTCTTTCCTACAGATAGATTCCCTGCCATCTTTGTGTTTTTGTAGATGTGTTTATCACAGCCGCCTGTTGTTTTATTGGAGTCTTAAACATCTGTTGTGTTGCTGTTTGACTGATGCTTCTGTTTTGTGGTTGTTGTTGGTAGGACATGACTGGAGCGGCGCAGCACCTCAGACACGCCAAGGGACTGGACCCCATGATCACTGCTGCCAAGTCTGGCCTACCTGTTGATATCACCAAGGTCATAAATCTATCCTCATGTGCAAAGGAATGAAAGGGATGAAGATGGAGAGCTTGTGTGTGTGTGTGTGTGTTAGAGGTGTTGTCACAGGAGGAAGTAAAACTGTCATTTTTTTATCTGTTTGTATGGTCTTTTGCAGACCTTATCCCCGTATCTTTGTGGGCCGAATTCACAAAAGGATTACGCAGCTTTTTAAACATTCTCATTCTCAAAGTATGTGCAAAGGGTGAAATGCTCCTCCAACTACGCTGCAAATTTTTTTTTCTGTACTCTTGTTGCTATTTGCACTTTTTAATGCGATAATGTGCACATATTTGGTGAAAAAAGATTTAATTTAATTTAGGCAAGGCAAGGCAAGGCAAGTTTATTTGTATAGCACAATTCAACACAAGGTAATTCAAAGTGCTTTACATACACATTAAAAACAGCAAGACATAATTGAAAACAGTAAAAACAGTCAATTAAAACAGGGAAATAGAAATAAAAGTATAAATAGGATAAAATAAGATACAGCAGGATAAAAAAAGAGATAAAATAATAAAAAGCACAAGTCAAACATTGTGTAGTTATAAAGTAAGGGCAGTAGAGTAGAGCAGATAAGTGTTAAAGTTAAGAGTACGCTGCAGTAAACTATAGTGTTTTTAGTCCTGATTTAAAGGAGCTGACCGTTTATTGTAGTTTATTTTATTTTGGACTTTATTTATTCCATTTTAGATAACACAATTTGAGGCACAGGAATTTCTTTTGCTTCAAGCCCTGTAAAAGTGTGAGCTGTTAACACGTAATGGGACAGAAATAGAAGCAGCAGAAAGGAAGCAGGAGGTGAAATCAAAACACCTTTGTGCTCAATGGCGTCTCACCTTCTGTGTGTTTGTCTCTGTACCTGTTTGTGTGTGTGTGTGTGTGTGATATTTCCAGTCCCATATGACTTTCTTTCATTTTGTCTCACTTCTATTTAACATCTTTGCTTCATATTACCCGTGTACTTCTGTCTGACTCAGCGCCACAGTGTAATTACCAAGAATATGAAGCTTGTGCCTCTGTTAGTTTGTTTTCCTGTCTGTCTGCAGAGTTTCACACCAACTTGGAAACAGATATTCACGAGTTCTAGCGGACAGATTTTTTTGTTTCTCGCCTCATGTGTAAATCGTCTCCTTCCCGACAGATTCCCAGCGCTCCGGTCAGTGACGAGGATTATTCCCTGGCTCGCTCCCGCTCCTCTCCTCTCTCCCCTCGCTCCAGTGAACAGTACCACGGCCTCATGGAGCTGTTGAGGAAGCAGCATGAGGTCAGAAAACACAACTCTGTTCTCTCTGAATGGGCACATGGTGGTACCATAATGTTGGGATTGTGGCCTTGTGGATTATTCATCACTTTTCTTGTTGTGCAGCTCTTTGAAGAAGCTGAAATTACTTTTTACTGGTTATAGTCTAGACAGATTTCAGAATAAAGGCCTCCTATAAGAAGTGAGGAGCATTTATGGGTACAAGTCAGGAACCGGCCTACCTTACATATCTCAAGGGTGCTGAGTCCAAAAAAAATGGTTCCCAAGCGAAATTTTTCGACCTTCTAATTTGTATCAAATGGCCACCAAATTGCGCATCTTGCTAAGTCATTGGACCATTTCCCCTTAGTTTTTTTGTAAGTAGGCAATCAAAGATGAGGAAATTAAGTTTCTGGATCTATAGTCTAGGGTCAGAGCAAGGATATAGTGGAGGCTCAGTGTCTTTTTTATGTATATATATATATATGCAAAATACCAACTGGAACATTTAAAAGTGATATTGATTGAATATTTATGTCGGCCTTAAAAAAACCACACAAATAATGCTTAATTTCACCTTAAAAGTTGGTATTTTGCATATATTTGCATTCATTGTCCATTGTTTTCTTGATAATGATTTTCTTTTATTATCAAGAAAAACCATGGAAAATGTCTAGATATCAGCTCTTAAATTAAACTTTTATGAGCTATTTTTGTTGTTATTTGCAGTGAGTAGTTCGTTAGCAGGAGGAGATTTTTATTGATGGATCATTTAAAATGGATCCTGAATTGTCCCTCTTCCTCCTAGACAGGTGTGTAATCTGTGTTTATTTCGGAAATACATTACAAAACATGGTTTTAGATCAATATATGAATTTACGTTGGTGTCTCAACAAAGTTTATTTTATTTCACCATCTTTAAACCATCATTATATAAAGTTATTAATGTTACAAAGCCCCAAATACATGCATTACCTCATCGCTTTACATCCAGCAAACAGCTAAAAAAACTGCAACTAGTAACTGCTACTAAATATAAGTTGCATCTTTCTTTTACTGGTTTCTAAAACTAATGTCCAACCTGACAGATGAAGATCTTTACAGCACGAGGCGGCTCAAAGTTTGAGGCTCATGGAAACACAACAAAATCAACACAAAATGAAACTTACTCATAGTTGCTTTAAATAGACCTATCACATTGTTCTGTATTATTTTGTTGCCTTTAGCTATTGTTTGTTTTCATGCCTACGTCTTCTTTTGTTCTCTGTCTCGATCTACAGAAATGTTTGGGATACTCTCAGCAGCTCACACTCCTGGGCAACGTTTCTGAGGCTCTGAAGTAAGAGACACTCTTTATTTTATTATATAAAGTTTATTACTTGTTATCTGCAACCATGATGGAATTTAAAACTTTTCTTTTCTGGTGCTAGAAGTTTAGTTGAGTTGATTTTGGTTAAAACTGTGCTTAAATGTTTGAATATTGGACCAATAATAGATTTATTTCATTACTGAGTCTTTGATTTTATGGTATAATATTAATCTTAATACATATATAATGAAGTTGTTTGTTTTTTCAGAATATACAGTCATGGAAAAAAAGTATTAGACCCTTTTTTTCTTCAATTTCTTGTTTATTTTTAATGCCTGGTACAACTAAAGGTACATTTGTTTGGAGAAATATAATGACAACAACAAAAAATGCTCATAAGAGTTTAATTTAAAAGCTGATATTTATTCATTGTCCATTGTTTTCTTGATAATGATTTTGTTTTTTTATCAAGAAAACCATGGAAAATCGCATGATATCAGCTTTTAAATTAAACTATTTTATCTATTTTTTTTGTTGTTATCATTATATTTCTCCAAACAAATGAACCTTTAGTTGTACCAGGCATTAAAATCAACATGAAATTGAAGAAGGGTGGTCTAATCATTTTTTCCATGACTATAATTTTAAAAAAAGACAGAGAAAACAGAAAAATAAACACATTTTCACATCAGACGACCAGCTGTTTGGTAATTGCCTGCAAAATGGCTATGATTGGTGAATTTAAAATGTATTTACAAATTGATTATTTTAACTTCATCACAGTAGAGGAGGGGTGTTACCATGGTAACACAGACTGATTTTACGGTTTCTCTCCACACCTTAGTGCATACAGTGTAACTTTTATGTCACACTGCATAATTTGCATGTTTTCCTCACAGATTTTTCTGACAGTTTCTCACATACATTTAACCATTACACATCATGCGTTCCTGTCTGCATTGCTTCATTTTTCTTTAAATATGTTGCCTAGAACCATAAAGGTGATACAGTACAGGCCAAAAGTTTGGACACACACCTTCTCATTCAATGCGTTTCCTTTATTTTCATGACTATTTACATTGTAAATTCATCAAAGCTACACTACTGGTCAAAAGTTTTAGAACACACCAACTTTTCCAGAATTTAATTGAAAATGATGCAGTTTAATGTCTCAGTGTACTCTGAAATTAATGCACATTTGCAACATTTAAAATTCTTTATTGAGCATGATAGTGTTTTGAAAGTAAAAAAAAGAGTACACTGAGACATTAAACTGCATCATTTCCAATTAAATTCTGGAAAAGTTGGTGTGTTCTAAAACTTTTGACCAGTAGTGTATGTGTTCTAAAATGTTTAAAATACAGGAATAAATGCGTTTGTTTTTGCAAATGGGGCTGTTTGGCGTACTATAACCACTGTCGGTGCAGAGATCCGTCCTGTGGCAGTTCAAGCACCATAATAAATGGCAATAACATGAGCGTCTGTGTCTGTCTGCAGGTTTGAGAGGCTTGTGGAGGAGAGCATGAAGAGCATCGAGATCCTGAAGAACGCCCACGCCAAGGGACAGCCCGTCCCCAAGTGCCACACAGAGGAGAGGACCTTCAACACTGTCAAGTCAGCAACACACTCATAGATAATGAATAATAATCGCTGATAGTATACAAATATTTCCTTATGATGTATTTTCTTTGAATGACATATGCTCCATGAGGACAGAGAGACGTTAAAACTGGGGTATGCAGTTTTTATGGAAAAGGCAAAAAAAACAAAAAACGCCAGAATTTGAAGCTCTGCAGCTCTCTGTGCTAAGCTCCTCCCACCAGACAACCACCAGCACACTCTTCATGCATTGACCTGTGCGAGTATTTAGTAGTCACTAATGTCAGTCATCCTGCCTGTGACTCTGATCCTAGTAGCTTTATATAATGATAATTATTTTAGAGATCTAGTCCTTTTTTCTTTGTGGGCCACAAAATAGACATGAACTTGAAATAGCTACAGTTAGCAGAAGGCTAAACTGCTAGCAATTTTACACATTTTTATTGTGCTCATTTTCAGACTGTTTTAGACACGCCAATGTTTCCCACACATAGACCATTCTGTGTCGCACCCCCACATAATGGAGACGACCGCCACAAAATGATTCTGTTATTTTTTTCCCCTCTCTAGGACATTAAAAAAACTGTAACATCCGCAACGTTAGCCTACGCACAGAAGACACCGCATTCACACCAATAAATAAATGTTTTACAATGAACCAGGCCGATCTCAGAGCTGCCAAGACTCTCTGGTAACGTTAAGGCATATTGAATGGTTGCCGCAAATGCCGTTAACGGGACGATGGCAGTCAAAACGGCTGCTTCAAGCTAGCTACATCGAGGGTAGGTTCGCTTCCTGTTTTCAAAGTAAAAGCACAAATTCTATCATTATAAAGGGCAACGGGCGTTTTGTTTTTGTGAATGTAACTGGAAGAGCGTTGCTCACGATGGCTAGCTTGAGTAGCGCCGAATTCGTCCGAACAAAAGTGTAAACAGCTGGTATTTAGACAAATTAACGACGCACTGGGGATCTAAATGGCTACTTTCTCGCCTAAAAATGTTTGAAATGTCAATAAAGTGATATATTTAAAGAATTTAGGACTTTACCGGTGTCAGTGGAGCACCACAAATTGCTATCTGGTTTGTGGGAAACACTGCACGCTTTATGATGAATTCATCCGCCAGTTGTTGCTGAAACAGCAACTTGTTCTCAACTTGCAGTCCAGTTAGGTTTTTTTACCATTCGAAGGGACATGCACGAGTATTTGTGTTTGTAGGTGAGCCAACAGGAGCGCCCTCTCTCTCTGAAGTCACCTGTGATTGGCTGAAATCACTCGTCCCAGGCTAGATTTCCTAAAGTCTGAAAACTGAGCCAAAAGGAAGTGCAGAAGTCTAGTTTTGTCTGCGACTACTTGAGTTGCAATATGCTGCGAGGTTATTATGAAGTTTTTAAGTAAACGCTTCTGAGCCAGGACTCTAGAGATGCCACAAGGTCAGTCAGCTGGTCAAACTGACCATCTTTTGTATTTCATGGACTTTTTTTTTTTGCCAACATTATCTTTATTGAGTTTTCAAAATGTTTCCAAAATACATAAATATACAGAAATAAGAGTGCTCTCACAACAAAGGAGACATCAGGGGCAACTAAATTATTGTCCAGCATTCAGATTGTCCTTCCTTGAAAATCAGGAATTTATAAGATAACATAGAGCAACACTGAGGTGAAAGTGCAAATATAAAATACAAACAAACAAAAACCAGAAACAAAAACAAACAAACAAAAGAAACAACAACCAGAATAATAATAATAATAAGAGTTTCTCCATCTTATCACGAGTTAGCCCAGGTTATTTCACTATTTAGCATGGTTTAAAAATACAAATGCAGATGTACAATTCACACAGAATAAAGAAATCACATATCAAAATAAAAATTATTTTAGATCACTGCAAGGGATTACCCCTAACTACGCCTCGTTGGCTTCATTCCCCACATTACTTAAATCTACACTCTCCATATATTCCATAAAAGGACCCCAAATGTTTTTGTAATAGTGATATTTCATGGACTTTTACTCTAGCAGCATCATCAAATCCAAACTGTAATTGGTCAAAGGAGTCTGGTGGCTTTGAAGAAAGAATAGACCTGCGTTAACTTAAACTGAGACTCACTCCATCCAGCCCATTCTCTGCTCAGACACAAA
This sequence comes from Centropristis striata, assembly GCF_030273125.1. Classification (NCBI taxonomy): domain Eukaryota; kingdom Metazoa; phylum Chordata; class Actinopteri; order Perciformes; family Serranidae; genus Centropristis; species Centropristis striata. Next base: position 1,430,925 of record NC_081517.1, on the reverse strand, counting down.
CCTGAGACCCAGCAGAGCAGACAGTATCATCACACATAAAACTCGCTTTTTCAACAGCTTCTTCCCTCTCACAGTCAGACTGAAAGCAAAACAAAACTATTGAATATGTGTACGTGTACAACACCACCTCACCTCACTGTTCCTGTGCAATATTCAACTATTATTATCTCTCTCTGCCCCTCCCCCCAACTCCACACCCAGTGTAGTTATTTATTAATATATATTTATTACTTTAGAGTCTGCACATACCAAACTTTCTGTACAGTTCATCCATATTTTAGATATTTATACTTTTCTTATTATTCAGGGTTCGTACGGCTGTTTGAAATCCTTGAAAATGATTGGTATGTTTCCTAAATATATAACACTGAAACTGAGATCAGGCTGCAAAAACGAAAAGTATATTTGATTATAACGATTTTCAACACATCAGATGTTTAATTTTGTAAAAAGGCATTTTATTTATTTTTTTAGACTTTCCCTGACTAGAGCGGTAGATGAGTCAGATTGTCTGTGACTCACTGTGGCTCTGCTCCAGTATCATAGCGAGCTAACAGCTAGCTGAATCTGGCAGTGACTCATTCATCAGCCGGGATTGTTTGGCTTCCAGTGATGCTGACTGCTTGTTGTCTGCCACTCATCATGTTGTTTCTCAATGACCATGACCCCTGGTTTATTTTTTATTTTGGCATTTAGGATCCACCAGAGCCTGACACTCAACGACCTGATACTGTACGTCATCAAAGGCATCAATCTACCAGCTCCCGCAGGTGAAGAAGCCAGGTTTCTGTGTTTGAATTAATCAGGCTGTAATGTTTTAAAGTATGTTAGTCTAGATGGAATTGTCCAAAAAGTGAAAGTGAGGAGCATTTATGGGTACAAGTCAGGAACCGGCCTACTTTACTTATTTCAAGGGTGCTGAATCCAAAAAAATGGTTCCCAAGCGAAATTTTGAGTTTTTGACCTTCTCATTTGCATATCAAAATGGCGGCCAAATTGCCCATCTTGCTCAGTTGTTGGACCATTTTCCCCAAGTTTTTTTGTAAGTAGGCAATCAAGATGAGGAAATTAAGTTTCTGGATCTATAGTCTAGAGTCAGAGCAAGGATATAGTGGAGGCTCAGTGTCTTTTTTATATATATATATGCAAAATACCAACTTTTAAGGTGAAATTAAGCATTATTTGTGTGGTTTTTTTAAGGCCGACATAATTATTCAATCAATATCACTTTTAAATGTTCCAGTTGGTATTTTGCATACATATATATACATAAAAAAAGACACTGAGCCTCCACTATATCCTTGCTCTGACCCTAGACTATAGATCCAGAAACTTAATTTCCTCATCTTTGATTGCCTACTTACAGAAAAACTAAGTGGAAATGATCCAACGACTGAGCAAGATGAGCAATTTGGTGGCCATTTGATACAAATTAGAAGGTCAAAAACTCAAAATTTCGCTTGGGAACTTGCTCCTCACTTCTTATAGGAGGCCTTTATTCTGAAATCCGTCTATGACTTCTGGACTATGTTCTGTAACACCTACCTCTCTGCCTCCAGGTGTCTCACCCAGCGATCTGGATGCCAGCGTGAAGTTCGAGTTTCCTTTTCCCAGTACGGTAAGAAAATCTCTCTCGCTTGCTTGCTGAGTAGATTATGGATATTTCACTCTGTTTATATCCGGATGTGTTTTTTAATGCATTCATGTTATGTGCGTGTAGGAGGAGGCTCAGAGGGACAAAACAAGCACGGTGAAGAATACCAACAGCCCAGAGTTTAAAGAGACTTTCAAACTCAACATCAACCGCACCCACCGAGGCTTCAAACGGGTCGTCCAGTCCAAAGGCATCAAGTTTGAGATCGTCCACAAGGGGTAAAAAAAAAACCCATCGAGAAGCTTCCCTGTTTATCCTCATTATTTATGTTCTAATGTCATGTTTGTTACGTTCTTCTTTCTTTGTATTTCCAGAGGCTTGTTTAAGACAGACAAAGTTGTGGGCACTGCTCAGCTGAAACTAGAGGCTCTAGAAAACCACTGTGACATGAGAGAGATAATAGAGGTGAGTGATAATAATAAGTTAATGACAAGTGTTAGTGTGGCTCCGTCTATTTTTACTTTAAAACGCACACTTCAATTATGGAGCATGAGGATGGAGTTTATGTGTCTTAACCCTCCTGTCGTCCTTCTGGGTCAAATTGACCCAATCTGTTTTGACTATTCCTTCTTTCCTCCCTCCTCCTGCCTTCCTCTCTTCTTTCCTCCTTACTTCCTTCTTTCCTCCCTCCTCTATCCTCCGTCCTTCTTTCCTTCCTCCTCCTGCCTTCCTCTCTTCTTTCCTCCTTACTTCCTTCTTTCCTCCCTCCTCTATCCTCCGTCCTTCTTTCCTTCCCTCGCCCCCCCTTTCTTTCTTTCCTTCCTTTCCTTTCCTCGCTCCTTCCCTTCTTTTCTTTCCTCCGCCATCTCCTTTCCTTTCTCTCTTCTTTCCTTCCTCCTGATTTCCTCTCCTTTCCTCCTTCCTTCCTTCTTTCATCCCTCCCGCCTCCATTCCTTCCTCTATCCTCCTTCCTTCTTCCCTTCCCTCGCCCCCCCCTTTCCTTCCCTTCTTTCTTTCTTTCTTTCTTTCCTTCCTCCTTCCTTTCTGCCCTCTTTCCTTCCTGCCTCCCTCCTTTTCTCCCTCCTTCCTTCTTTATTTTTTCCTTCCTTTCTTCTCCTCCTCCCCTTTCGTTCTCTCTCCTTTCCATTCTTTCTCCTTTTCCTCCTCTCTTCTTTCCTTCCTTCCTCCATCCATCCTTCTTTCTTTCCTTCCTTCTTTCCTCCATCCTTTTTTACTTCCCTTTGCGTCCTTCCCTCTTCTTCCTTCCTCGACCCGAGGACAACAGGAGGGTTAAGCTGTAAAAAAATCCCACAGTTTCTTTCTTATGGTTTATTGAAAACCTTTTGTTTGAGCATTACAAACAATAAACTGCAGCAATCCAAAAAATAATAATATTTATGAGCACGGTCATAAACTAGTGTGCTCTCCTCGTCTCCATAATCTTAATTAAAACAAAATACGCAATTCACCTATGGCTAAGCCACACCCCCAAACACTAGGAGCCAATCACAGTGCGCATAGCTAACTCAATACACTCGGACATTCTCTGCTTCCACATCCATTGAAATGCATTGAAGTTAGTCAGTTTTCAGTCGTTTTTTATGTGTTTTTTCTTGAGATTTTAAGTTTAAAATGGTCAAACAGTGTGCATGGGGTACATGCAACTCTGACACAACATCTCCTCATTAATGACTGGAGACAAATCCAGCGAGTCCGTCTTAACGAGCGCTAACGAGGTCGGCCGGCTGGTTAACAAGCCGGCCGACCTCGTTAGCGGCAGTTAGCTACAGTTAGCTCTGTAGCAGTACAGTGTGTATGTGCTGCTGCTGCAGGAGGTGTTCACTTAGCGATCTCTGTTTGTTTACATCAAGAACCGGAAGGGGCGTCCCGGTGGCTCACACTGGTAGATCGCTTACCATTAAGGCTGAGTCCTTGCTGCGGCGGACCCGGGTTCGAATCCAGCCTGAGGTCCCTTTGCCGCATGTCCTCCCCTCTGTCTACCCCTTTCTATCTGTCACTTTCAATAAAAACAAAAAATGCCCCAAAAAATAATCTTTTAAAAAAAAAAAAAACAAGCACCAGAATGAGCGGTGTCAGTGGGGTGAAAAGACGAGTGAAAACCTCTAACCTGTTAGGGTTGTTAAGGCCCTTTTGGTGACTTCGAGATGATATTTCATCTTTCTGTCTCCAAAAATGATTAATTGCCTCCTGTGAAATTTCTCCGACTGTCACAGCTGCCATAGCGCCCGTCACCGAATGTTGACAGTTTGTCCGAGTGAGTGGAGGGGGCGGGGCTTAGCCATAGGTGAATTATGACGTTACACACGTCTCAGCCAATAAGAAGAGTGCAATCACTACTAACCAATAGGCATTCCTACAACCTCAATAAAGAACTATGAATCAAATCAGAATTATTTATCAGCTTCTCCACAATATACAAAATGGCTCTAACAAGTAAACACAGATGCACCCGTGCATGGAGCTTTCTAACAGTGTGTGTGTGATCGGCAGGTGATGGATGGACGTAAAGCTACGGGAGGAAAGTTGGAGGTGAGGGTGAAGATCAGAGAGCCGTTATCAGGAGCTGACCTCCAGCCGGTGACGGAGAAGTGGCTGGTTCTTCAACCGGTGTCCTCCCTTTCTCCTCCAGAGAGACAAAAGGAACGGGTGAGTAGAGTTTTCATGTGTCTAAACCGTGAAAGGAAACTTAAGAGGAGCAAAGTTGTGTCTTCTTGTGTGAGCGCCTCCACCAGGCCAGGGGGCGTGTTTGCACTTAGACACTTGTGTTACTGCGTGAAAAAACAAGCCAGTGTGTCCTCCTAAAAACTGGTGGACAGGACAAGTTTCAGAGGGGCCGTATGCTCTAAAGCAGCTGTTCTCAACCTTGGGGTCGGGACCCCAATTGGGGTCGCGAGATGATTTCTGGGGGTCGCCAAATCATTTTGGAAGTCCACTGTGTCTTTTTAGTCTTTTTGGTCACTTAATGTCTTTTTTTGGTCATTTTGTGTTTGTTTTTTTTACTCATTTTGTGTCTTTTTTTGGTCATTTTGTGTCTTTTTTTGGTAATTTTGTGTCTTTTTTGGTAATTTTGTGTCTTTTTTGGTAATTTTGTGTCTTTTTTTGGTCATTTTGTGTCTTTATTTGGTCATTTTGTGTCTTTTTGATCATTTTGTGGTCATTTTGTGTCTTTTTTTGTCATTTTGTGTCTTTTTTTGGTCATTTTGTGTCTTTTTTGGTCATTTTGTGTCTTTTTTTTGTCATTTTGTGTCTTTTTTTGGTCATTTTGTGTATTTTTGATCATTTTGTGGTCATTTTGTGTCTTTTTGGTCATTTTGTGTCTTTTTTTGGTCATTTTGTGTCTTTTTTTGGTCATTTTGTGTCTTTTTGATCATTTTGTGTCTTTTTTGGTCATTTTGTGTCTTCATTTGGTCATTTTGTGTCTTTTTTTTGATCATTTTGCTGCTCTGTAGTTAATCAGTTGTAACCCAGGAGCCTCCTGTGCGAGGCCTCTACGTGCAGCAGTAAAATGAGCTCACACCACCGGCTCTCTCCATATTGTCAGTTCAGTGAAGTCTTGTTGTGTGTGTGTGTTCCTTTGAATCAGGCTCCATCTCCTCGCTCCAGACCCAAACATGAAGCGAGCAGCAGGAGCAACAACTCTCCTCCTCAGTACAAACTCCACAGCTTCAGCCTCCTCAGCTACGACAGGGAGCGGCTGGAGAGAAAGGTATTCATGGGTCAAATCAAAAAATAAAATCAAAATCAAATAGTCTTTATTGTCATTATATAGTTCACTATACAACGAAATTGAAAGTGCCACTGCATAAGGTGCATAGTTATGACAATCATAACACAAGACAACATGAATAAAAACATTTAAAAAATACCGAGCTAAACAAGGACAAAAACAAGAACAAGGACATGTCATGTAATAAATAAGTATAAAAATAAATAAATGGCTACTTTAACCCTATAAAGCCAAGTGTATCATATTTGATATATACGTTTTTGAGACCTCTACATCATCAGTGTGATATTTTCTTTTCCTGAAAAACCTGATGAATACATGAATTGATGATTAAAAAAACTGAGCAACAAATTTCACAAAAATACCAGATGTAACAAAAATGATTTGCTGGTTCCACTGGTGGATCTGTCACTGCTGCGTGAAAACTTCATATCAGCAGATGTATGATGTTATTTTATATGGAAAAAAATATTTTGTATGTTTGAGGAAAATGTTAAAAGGAAAGTCAAAGTTTTATTTGGTTAAAAATATTTTTAGGTTTTATGTGATTATGTTAGTTCAAGAAAAGCAAATTGTGAGCAACAAATTGCACAAAAAGACCTGATGTATCAAATATGATCCAAATTAAATTCATATATGAAAATTGATATTGAATTAGAAAAAATGTTAGCCGGTTCAACAAACACTCTAGTTTTGAAAATTTAGAATTTTCTGGCAATTATTTCACGGTTCAGGCTTTATAGGGTTAAATGCTATAATTTATACATGAGGTAAATTGAGTGTTTTGCACATATCAATTGTATTGCACATGTCCGTTTTATTGCACCTTTTAATTAATTTATCCTGTGTGGGTGTTGAGAGTTCTGAGTGTTAAGAGTTGTGACAGTCCAGGGAAAGAAGCTGTTTTTCATCCTGCTAGTTCTGCATTTAAGGCTTCTGTACCTCCTGTGTGTGTGTGTGTGTGTGTGTGTGTTTATGTATGCGTGTCCCGTCCACAACATCCATTTCTCTAATGCTTGTAATGGCCCGAAGGTGCAGAAGTCTTGTCCGTCATTACGCCTGTCTCTCAGATTGCAGAGTACCGAAAGGCGCGGCGGGATCCCCCGTCTGACCTCGTCCATCAGCACAAAGAGCTCACACACAGGCTGCAGTGGCAGAAAGCTCAGCTGGAGCGAGGCTCCTCAGCTCTGCTGACGGGTAACCAACACACAGAATACGTACCAGTGTGGACTTATATGACACATGTAGTGTAAGTATACAGTATGTCTAAAACACCCACGTTTCTCTTCACCACATGTGTAGAGTATGAAAACGTGCTGCGCCGCTCCGTGCAGGGCTACGCCGACTCGGTGAAGAAATACTCCAGCCAAGGCAACAGGGTGAGTCCACTAGGGCAGTAGTTCTCAAGCTTATTGAGTCGCGACCCACAATTTAATATGCATGTTGTCCGTGACCCCCACTCACTGAACACAATCTCACACGCACAGTTCAGATCATACAAAAAAGAAACAAAATGACCAAAAAAAGGAAACAAAATGACCAAAAAACACACAGAATGACCAAAAAAGAAACAAAATGACCAAAAAAGACACAAATTGACCACAAAATGATCAAAAAAAGACACAAAATGACCAAAAAAAGAAACAAAATGACCAAAAAAGACAGAAATTGACCACAAAATAATCAAAAGACACAAAATGACCAAAAAAGACACAGAATGACTAGAAAAGACACAAAATGACCAAAAAAAGGAAACAAAATGACCAAAAAAGACACAAATTGACCACAAAATGATCAAAAGACACAAAATGACCAAAAAAGACACAAAATGACCAAAAAAGACACAGAATGACCAAAAGAGACACAAATTGACAACAAAATAATCAAAAGACACAAAATGACCAAAAAAGACACAAATTGACCACAAAATGATCAAAAAAAGACACAAAATGACCAATAAAAGACACAAAATGATAAAAAAAAAAAGACATTAAATGACCAAAAAAGACACAAATTGACCACAAAATGATCAAAAAAAGACACAAATTGACCACAAAATGATCAAAAAAAGACACAAAATGACAAAAAAAAGACACAAATTAACCACAAAATCATAAAAAAAAGACATTAAATGACCAAAAAGTTGTCATTCTCTTTCTACAGGATGCTGCTAAGGATGCTCTGGGCAGGTTGAAGATGGTGGAGAACGAGGTAAGAGTTGCTTTAAACCATCAATATAAACAAGGTTTTGAGGTTTTGTCATCATAGAGACAGGGCGCAATTAAGTCCCGCCCACACCAGAGGGGAAAACAATTCATCGCTCTCAATTGACTCTGTATTGTTGTATTGAAGGTGCCTCCTTGTCAATTCCTTCCGCTAGCAAACAACAGAAACAGTCTAAAAGCTGCTGTGGGTAAAGAACCCATAACTACACTTTTATAAGCTGTCAAACCGATTATTCCGAGTCAAAAACAAGCTCTTAAGAGGACAAAAGTGGACACGGATGTCTACAGACGTGACACATCAGAAGTGACAGCAGACAGCAGGTGGTCTCAGTATGCCTTTACTTTAACTTTACACCTGAAGCAGTCATTTTATCATTAGGTCTTATATCCATGTTTCAGTTTCAGGCTAACTATATTTGTGTAAGTTAAGCTAAAGCACTTTGAAACTATGAAACTTGTGTTGTCGTTAGCTAACGTTAGTTTAAATAACAGCTAGCTAGTCGTCTCTGGTTGACATGCTAAATAATATCAACATATCAAGCTCAGAAACATTATCTAGTCACACACATACATCGTCCATACCGCCCATTCTGTGACCAGAAAAAACACAAAATGACCAAAAAAGACACACAATGACCAGAAAAGACACAAAATTACCAAAAGAAAGGCACAAAATGACCAAAAAAAGACACAAAATGACCAAAAAAAAACACAAAATGACCAAAAAGACACAAAATGACCAGGAAAAAACACAAAAAGACCAAAAGAAAGGCACAAAATGACCAAAAAAAAAACACAAAATGACCAAAAAAAGACACAAAATGACCAGAAAAGACACACAACGACCAGAAAAGACACAAAATGACCAAAAGAAAGGCACAAAATGACAAAAAAAAGACACAAAATGACCAAAAAAAGACACAAAATGACTAAAAAAAGAAATAAAATGACCAAAAAAGACACAAATTGACCACAAAATTATTAAAAAACCCCTAAAATGACCAAAAAGACACAAAATGACGAAAAAAAAACACACAAAATGACCAAAAAAGACACTAAAAACACATGAACACTTTAACACAGTGGAGACAGAGCTGACTTCCAGAATGATTTGGCGACCCCCAGAAATCATCTTGCGACCCCAATATATCATACAACAAACATTTAGTTTTCCCTCCCGGTGGGCGTGGCTCTCTCTCTCTCTCTCTATGCATATTTAAAACCTAATGTAGTGATTTTCTCTCTGCTGCAGCTGGAATCTCTGAAGAGGAAGCGAACAGGATGAGAGGAGAGTAAAGGAGTGGAGACTTGGCTGGAGTACTGTTATATCATCTCTCTCTCTCATACACTCGTATACAAACACTACAGTGGGTCCTTTAAGCACCTTTAGCATGATCCTGTGCTACTCATGTCCATAACAACTGCATGAACCAAGCGGATAATTCTGTCATATAACTCGTGTCACTTGTGGTTTTGTCGCCTGCCACAGTAATTAAAAAGAAATCTGTAACTACAAAGGGACACAGAAATGAAAAACGAAGCATTAAAATGTGTTAAACAGTTAAGGGAGCAGCAGGCTTATTTGCACTTAAACACTTGAGAAAGCTGCTTCTAAAACGGCTTTACAGACCTTACCTGTGCTCTGATAATTGTTTTTTTTATTCCCATCTATCCTTTGAGAATTAATCAGTCAGAAGTTTTACATTCGGCACCAGCTCAGAGAGTCTGCTGGTGTCCGCAGAAGACCAAAAACTATGTGTGTGTGTGTTCTGAAGTGTGTTTAAGCGATGGACTGAGGTGTTTTTAACCCCTTTTCCCATATTTTATGTGTGTAATGAGCTTAATCTAATCTGTCTGCTCCAGTGTTCCCAGATTACAGTAATCTGCTCCGTTTGGAGTGGTGTGATATGGGAATAAAAAAATGGGGCTTCGGGGCGCCGCAGCCTACATCCCATAATGAGGGATTAGTGTTTGTGTCACCAAGGAGACGACTAGATCAG